>NC_135778.1:21538568-21677024 GCF_028453695.1 Augochlora pura | reverse complement strand
CAATGCAGTCAATTCTTATTTTCTCGTAATGACAAATGTTCTTTAATGTTATTAGTTTTATAGTGACAAATATTTTTACCAGACTATGGATATCTATACAATATATATACGGATTTATAACAAAATAAAACTTGCGTGAAGAAACAGGCACTGCATACACATTAACATCCGTTTTGAATAATTTTAATGAGCTATAAATAATATAATCAAATTCATTAAATTTTGTAATAGTGTCAATAATTTTGTATTTTTTACAGTCAGTTCTAAAAAGTGTCAAAACTATAAATCGTACAAAAACAGAAAATGTTAAACTATTAAAAGTAAAATTGTCTCCTACAGCTATCAAACTTACAAGTCAGTGCCAAAACTTTTGCAATTGTTCAACGATTCCAGTAATTATCGATATCGTATAACACGGGTCTAATGTGAGACTCAATCAATTTCCAGAGCCGCTATTTAGTCAGTCCACCGGTGTGTTCCTTCCAACAATTTCACCGTCCTGTAGGCAACCAGATCGATTCGCGTTATCGCGAGTTAGCGTAGAGTAATAGCCGGAAAATAAAATGTTTGACGGCTCCGGGAATGGGATTCCCGTGTCGGATCGGCCTCGAACTGTTAAGGGGGGGGGGGGGGGGGGGGGGGGGGGGGGCGGTTAACGGGCCTGGGAACCCCGTAAATAGCGCCGGGCTCGGTCTTGTCCGACCAGGGGACAGGACTTTTATTTTCGGAGCCACTCGAATTTTCTTATCCTCCATCCCTGTGAAACATCGCTGGCAGGGAACTTTACTCGCGGCTCTCGGCCTTTGTTGGACCGGCAAAACTTCACGAGTCGCGTGATAAATTAACCTCTCCTCCCCGCCCCTTGCTCTTCCGCCACCAACTGTAGCCCCTTCTTTCCCTGCTCATCTGTATCTCCTCCCTTTTCCTTCTCGTCTTTTCATTTTGCCGCCCTCCTCGCTCCACCGAGCCTTTCTTCTCGCGGTTCGCTGGTTTTTATTTTTTTTTATGGTTCATCCCGCTCTCACTTTCTCTTTCTATTTCTCTCGTTCTCTTCTTCTTCCGAACTTTATGTATACTGAGTCAGGTTCTTCCCTCAATTATCTACCCCTTCGAGTCCGACACAAGATGCTGCGAATCCGTCCGGATGTACGAGGAAAGTTCTTAATCACTTCGAACGTTACTCGAGATTAGAACGGCTGTTTGGCTGCCGTGTAGTAATCGGATGGGCAGACGGGATCCCGTAGTACCGAGCTGACTGCACGTGGCCAGGAGTTACTCTTTGTTCAAGGTCGCTGGCCTCACCCTGCATCATCCGTGATCGGAGTTTGCTGATGGCGAACCTCATCTATTAGTCTATTTAAACCGATCCAAGATGCTTAGTTAATTTGAAATTTTATTCCCTCCACTGGCGTCGAACTTTCTTGGTTTTATGGTTTGCACGGAACTTTATTTTATTGTGTAAACTTCCGTAAAATAGTTAGTTCTCGAGCATGCTTCAGAATCGTATTTGGCGAACACGAATGATAGTGATTTTAGAGAATACTTTTGTGGAGCAATGGCGTTCTAGCCTTGAACTTTGCAGACTTGTTAACTCATCATTGAAAATTGCACAATATTTTTCCTAAGAAGGTATTCTAGCGCGAAGTTCAGAAAACATATGAGCCGTTTATTTTGAAAGTAGCCTAAATTCATTTGTTAATTTGTTCCAGCTGCCATGGCTACATGTACAACTTCATGTTATTTATCAGTAAAACATTTCAAGTTGCTTATATTCCGAGCAAATACGATCATTCTTGACACATAAGTTTTCAGAGTTAGTTCAGTAATTGAACCGTGTTGTTTGAAAGTGGCCTAATTCCATTTATACTTAAATCCAGATAATATATTTACTATTGATAATGTCTGAAGACAGTGATGAAGGCAATTTTAATTAATTAGTATTTAACAAGTTAACCTCAGTTTTTGGACAATTGCGTTAGTTGAATAACCAGTACGTTTAATTAATGTAAAACTTAAAATTTAATATTTAGAAATTATTTCACTCATGGGGAAGAACAGAACATGACCATTTAGTTCAGATAGTGAAGGAGAAATAGTCACTGATCATTTAAAAAAGAATCGAAAAAGAAACAGAATAATAGAACAATGTTCGTCTTTCAAACTTTTTATTATTTTTGTCGAAACTTTGGAAAATAATGTGGTAATCATAGATCATAAATTTTTAATATCAGGACATTCGTTTTTACCAAATGATAGAGATTTTGGCGTGGTAGAAATGTCATTAAAAAAAAAAAATTTACTGTTCGTTCCCCAAGATTATTACAAAATTATTAAAAAGTGTCGGATAGATAGTAACTTTATTGTAAATGAAATGAGGCAAGAAGATTTGGTATCAAAAAAGTTATTAGAAGACGCAATTTTGAAAAGGGTAAAGAACTCTGATGGAGTATCACTAAACTGGTTAAAAATATGTTGAATGCGTTTTGTTAGAAATAAACCGCATAAAATTTTCTATAAGACATAAATGAATGAGAATGACAATTTTTAAGTCCCGGATTTATTACCACGTCGGGGTAGACCAAGAAAGTTCGAAAATATTGTATTGACACCACTGTATAAAAATATTAGACAAATTACAACAGCAAAATTCAAGGACATAATTGACCTATTACGATATATGCCACCGGAACATCATGATTTCTTCAAATCCCTTACACACACACAAAATGTAGATGAGTAGTAAATTGTTTTGTAATAAATTTAAGTCTTTTATGTTTTGTACGTTATGTAGTTAAAAAATGTTTTAAATTGCATAAAGTAAGTTTCCGAAGTGTTTAAAAGATATGCAAAATAACTTAAGTATTGTTTTTTTCAATTTGAAGCATCTTAAATTATATTGAATGGTCTTGGGCACCTTCAAATTTTATAATGAATCTGGATGTTAATTTTGAAAGTGGCCCAACTCTATTCTTGATAAGAGGACGCATATTATTCACTTAATAATTGCCACTATTTTAATAGGAACTATAGACTGAACACCTTTAGATACACTTAAGCAATATGACTCATTATTATCCTATACGTATATTTTTTAATTCATTGAATCGCAAACCCTTAAATATCTCGATTTGAAGATAAATGGAGTTAGGCCACTTTCAAAATAAACGGCTCATATATTCTATTAGAGAACACAGTTTCAAACCGTATATCTGAATTCTTAAAATTAAGAAGGTTTCAGTTGGTTGATTATTCGTATTCTAACTATATTTCAAAGTAACCAATGCCACCAATTTTAATTTTTTTAAATCCAATTTTTAAAAGTTGAATTAAACACAAGTTACACTTGAACACTCCTTTAAGTCGAAACATTGGTTGAATTCGAAGCTATAGCAATTTCACGGAAGCGCCTCGGAAATATTCTTCTTTGTGGTTTTGAAAACATTTGCGAATTTTTGAGCAGATGAACTATTAAACGTTTTAATCTTAAGTTCTACAGATTTATTAACACGTGTTTCGAGTATACACAGCGGTTTTCTCAACTCCGAGGCTACCGATCCTTTTTGGAGTTACGCCAGTTTATTGTTCCATACAAGTGTCAAGAATTTAGATTTGAACTTGAAATTACGAACTCGATTGAAATGCAATGTAGCCTTTACCTCGATGTTAATGCACTGATAAATTCATCGACGGGCAAACGGAAGTTCCGTGCAACTTCATACTTTGTAGATTGCACCAAGGAAATTTAATTTTGCGGGAAAGTGCAGTCTGCCGATAAACAACAGAACGAGACCAGCTATCCTTTCGTTCTTCCCTGAATAAACGAAGAAAATCCTGTTAGGAAGCAAGACAATAAGCTGCAGTGAATAAATAAAATAATAGAGAAAGTTTGCCAAAGTTTCGATTCCGGGTAAAATACGTGCAGGAGCCTGGGCCCCACGCGAAACTTTTAGAGCCTGCGAGGAGCTTTTAGGGTCTACGAAATAGAAGAAGGAGATACTAGGGCCTACGGAAACAAGATGAAACCCATAAAAAGTTTGCCAGGACAGTTTCGCAGTATATAGCCGAGAGGGGAATCGTAGGAGATGATGGGTTGAATGTTAAAGCGCCTGGGGCCTGGCAACACCATAATATGGGTCTGCTGATGGCTTCCTGAAGCGACTACCACATTGAAAATTACGATGGCGCATGCTGCCGTGATTTTTTCGACGATGATCTTGTTAATAGGACGTACTCCGATTAATCCATCCCCAAGAGAGTCAATGTTTCTCTGTGACAACATTGAAGCTTGTTTACTGTAGCCTGCAAAATTGTAGAGCTTGCAACTGGTCAGTATAGTGGTCAGACTAACCTTCTAAGGGTTGAATTCAATGAAGTATAAAATCACAGAATATTCTTGATTTGCAAATAACAAAATTGATGCTAGTCGAATAAAATGAATGAAACTGATAAGCCATTGACTGTTTCTAAATAAAATTCTACAAAATAAAGCAAATCGAACAGTGAAACTGATTTGTGGAGCTTGGGGTTTGAAGTGTACCCCTTTTGAAAATGTTTCAAATTAAAGGGTGTAGACAAAATATTTTCTAACACGTATATCGTTAAATCGCCCACATGTCCAAGTTAATTTCAACTTTCGAGAATCCGAAGATGTCGAAAAGGGCATTACGGAATTTATTAAAGCAAAACCACCATGTTACAAAGTACCATGAAATGGAATTATTTCGACGATAAAAATGTAATTTGATTGATTATAAGTTTAGTGCTCGATGGATTTGGTATTGGGAATACCTGAAAATTCCTCAAAATCTTTTAGAATTTTCAATGTCTGCAGAAGGAAGAGGTTTCGATCGTTTGAAGGAACTTTGGTCGACGGCCTCGTTTCGCACCGGCCGTGAAAATACGGCGAATTTCCCGATCCACAAGCCATGCAGAGACAGCGAGAGGGAAAGCGGACGGGGAAAGCGCATCGAATCGCGAAGAACACTAAGACAGCTTACAGGAGAGGGAGTTAATCTCTCTCGGCAGTCTACAAAGAGCCACGAAGCAGCCGCTGCTGTCGCCCCGACGTCGTGATAGAGGAAATTGAAGAATTCCTGCAAATAAGTCGCCCTTCCCCGGCTTACACTTTCTGTCTGATCCATTTCCTTCGCCGATCCGATCGGTCTGAGGGCTGCACCCCGTTCGTTCACCCGCCTTTCTCATCGCCCCTGTTCATATCGACTACGTTTCCATTTCGCTCGACCCGGCTCTCCGCGATTTCATCCCCGTGACGTGGCCGGGGCATATGCACCCCCTGCTGGTTACGGACCTCTTTGAGCCGAGTGCAATCTGCATCCACTCAGCACAGCGGGTAAATAAGCTCTTGTTAGAAAACTTTGTTCCGGAGGTGTCGTCGTCTTCTGTTGTCGTAGGAACCACCAACTGCTTTAATTCGTTCCGGTTCTTTTTATTCATCGACCATCGTTCTCGTGCCATACAGTCAGACCCATAAGTATTCGTACGCTGATTGCGTATAAGAGAAATCTGGTGAAATCAAGGGACGCATGTAAGATTTGGCAATAAACTTTTTATTATGAATGAACACATGTATAAAGTTTATCTATACCAAATTATAATAACATTGATTAACTGATAACAAAAATATATTGTTTTTACTCGTAGTACGTAATAACAGTCCACAGTTTATGTTCAATCGTAATAAAAAGTCTATTGCAACATCTTACATGCGTCCCTTGATTTTTCTCTTGTAAGCAATGAGGGCACGAATACTTATGGGACTGACTGTTGGTTTGCAGCTCCGGAAATGCAGAATCTAATGTCGCTAGGCTTCCTCTAATTGGACGTCACCTAAATTCAACTAAATTCACGCAACATAATTGTTCACTATTGAACACGATGATTGTCTGAAAAAATCGAATTATCAATTTCGTGGACAAAATATCCGAATAAAAAAAGGGGAGAGTTAGAAAAGAGGAAGATACTTAACAATTTAAATAGGCTGCTAGAAATGTCGAATGTTCTTCATAAATATAAAACGGGTATTGCGAAACAACAAATGGAAACATTTGCACGAATCGATATGTAAATTGAAACGATAAAGTAATTGAACCGTTTTGCATTGGCAATAGAATTTCGTCGTGAGAAAACACCGTTTGCGTAAAATAATTGACACTCTATCCCGCCTAGACAAATTCTGCGAGTCTATAGCAATGTTCCGAAACTGAATAATGTTCGAGGCTCTTTTGTGCGTCGAAGTCATCTCGAGGATAGATTAGAGCAACAAACGGGAATAGACCAGGAGCGATTCTCGGCTAATATAATCGGCGAGAGGTCGTTCATCAAGGATAACGTTTGAAGGTTCGTTCGGGGACACGTAAAATCGATGGAGCCCGATCTTCCATGGCGCGGCATTGTTTCCCGTGATCCCGTTCGTCGTTGGATCGCCTACGGCCGGCAGCAGGCTCCTAGATTGAAGGCTTATCGTTAGTCGCGTCGCCTGCCGGGATCTTCTCCCGAAATTAGACATCACGACAACCGACTGTCTCGTCCGATTCCTTGCGCTGTCACCGTTGCCAATTCACCTCTCCTCTTTGCCCTCTCTCTCTCTCTCTCTCTCTTTATATATATGTATATGTATATGTACATATACATCTCCCTCTGTTTATGTCTCTATCTGTTCGAGTCCTCTATCTCCACCCGATTTCCCTCGTCTCTCTTCATCAATCCGTGGGTCTCGAGGTGTGACCCGGTTACAGATTGCCAGCGGTTTGCTCGCGGTGAACCGAGTTACACCTTTCTTCATCGCGCTGTCCGTGTCCGAGGGAACACCGACGACGGTTCCGCGGGGCTTTTTGTCCCGCAGCCTATCGGGAAAATGGGTTTATCGAGGACCGAGCACGAGCAAATCCTAGAAAATTAGTGTCCGAGCGTCCTTTGTCCCACCGACACCCTCGAGAAATGATGTTTCTTCGTTAGCCACGATCTTTTTGTTGCCGGTCGCGTTTCAAACACGACCTTTGTGCGCGTCGCAGCTCTCGCCGAGAACAAAGAGCCATTCCGGAGAGCCTGAGCATTTTTTAATTGTCTCGCGTGCATCCCGTCGCGTCGGCGCGGTCCCGAAGATGCGAGAACGTAAATCGGGGGAGACTCCGTGAACTTGTTATTACACATTGGGACCGTGGAATGAAATTCTTTAAAAAGATTGGCTTTATTAAAGTACGTTTAAAAAATGGAATACGTAGTTGTAAAGATTATCGACATATGTCTCTCTATGGGGTCGTTGACAACAAGTACGGAACGTACAATCTTCGCTGGTCTCCGGATCTTTATGCATTTATGACATGTACAGATGTTTAAAATGCAAAGAAATCACCAAGTTTTAATAGCATTTTTATTTTCCTTTTGCAACGAGTAACTTTTTAGCTGTCGAAGGAAGCTTTTTTTTAATTCGAATTTTCACAGAATGACGAATGATAATTAGAATCTATGTATAGATCTGCAGTATAATCATAGCAACGACAATACTGCAATCAATTATATTATTGATATAGATAGATAGTAGATAATTTTAAGAGTAGTTTTAAGGACATAGTTGTAAAAAGGAAAGCGACGTTGACCTACCTCAAGTTGCGAGTACCGATGGGCCTTCGGCGAAAGGGTCGCAAGTTAAGTTGTAAAAAGTAGAGAGTCGTCGTGGTCGTATAAAGTCGAAAGTTGTATTTATAAGTTGTAGTAATAGATTGACAAGTTGTTGAACCGCGCAGCTATCGTACAATATAGTCTTAATTTCTATTGAATCCACAATTTGTAATAATTAATAAATATCTACAATATATGTTACTACAATATCATTTTATAGAGACTCATAGGTGCCACAATGGGATTACATATCTCAAAAGATCCTGGTGGTGATAAAGAAAATTGTATTATACAGAACAGTAACGAAAATCCCAATAGCTTGAAAGGATGTGCGACCTTTACACTGATTTGTATCATCAACCAAAGATCAATCGTGTTTGATAGAACGAACAAGATTTATCCGAAGGATACGGGAATCAATTGAAGGATTCCAACAGGATCCTCCGGTGTTTTCGATGGGTCGGAGAGTGTTGTGTGGCGGCGTGTAGATACTTGTTTGCGATGATCCCGAGAGTGAATATTCCGGGCGCCTCTGGACAGCGAGAAAGAGAGAGAGAGAGAGAAAAAGAGAGAAAGATATAGAGAGGGAGAAAGCAACCCCCTGTGACGTTTTGTCGCTCGCATGACTTTCTGACTGCCTGCTGTGACATGGGTATCCGCTCATGGGGTGCGAAACCACTTTGCATTTCTATTTATTAGTTCCACTTGTCGATCTACCCCATCAACAGTGGCCGCCAATTATATCTAACTGCGCTTCTCAGACTTCTTTTCCATTGCAGTCGTCGTTCTGTCACTCATTAGATTCATTCAATTTATTATTAATTGAACTGTTTTCTTAGGCAGTTTACAAGCTTCATAAAATTTTAAGCATAGTCTTTTATTTAATTGCAGATAAATTTAATTAATATCTTATTACGTTCCTCATTTTTTACATACACCTTCTCAGAGTCCAGATACAAATCTTATCGAAAATTCATGGGCGGAAGTAAATAAACAAAACAAAATTTTGGAATTTTCGAATAGTATTGAACCAAATGTCATGTTAAAACTGGTAGAAAGTATGCCAAATCGATTAAACGATATAATAAGGCATATAGGCGAACCAACTAAATATTAGAAGATTAATATAAAGTAAAAAAGCTACTCTAATATGCGAATATTTGACAAAATGTACACTGGTACGAATACTTTTGTGGTCTGTTATTACGTACTACGGGGAGTAAAATCAATATAATTTTGTTATTAGTTAATCAATTTTGTTATGATTTGGTATAAATAAACTTTATACATGTGTTCATTCGTAATAAAAAGGTTATTGCAAAATCTTACATGCGTCCCTTGATTTCAACAAATTTCTTTTATAAGCAATGTGGGTACGAATACTTATCGGGCTGACTGTAATTCTGCACTATCCAACACAATTTGCTTAAGAGTCTAACTAAAAGAAACAATCGTTTCTAAAGATAAAATACCATAAAATACCAATCAGACATCATAAAGTGCCAGTAACCAGTGACTGTACGAACGACGAAAGTAGTCCCAGTCGAAAAGCACGGCATTATGGATTCGAAGTCGCGTCTCCTTGCACCGCGACAGAGGAAGCTCGGTCATGAGATATTTATCCCAGAATCAGTCTCCGTGAAGGAACCGCTAACGAGAGCCCCGGTTGACGAGCCGAAGAATCCGCGTTTGAAGCTCCGTCCTCAAACCTTCGGTGAATTCCATCGAGGTTTATTCCCACCCTCCGAAGTATAATCTCTGGCCGACATCAAGGAAACATGATTTCCGACGCGAGCCTCGCCGAATTCCCCAGTTTGCGGCTGGAAGCGAAACACGGCTGCGGAATCAATCGGCTTGATGCGCGACGTTAAATATCTAATTACCGAAATTAGGCTGTCAGCCGGCGGGTCGGTGGTGATCGTGTCGCGAGGCGAGAGCCGGCTGTATACTCAGCTACCTGGCCGTAACGAGGATACGTCAGGACACGCGCTTGGAAACGTGTTAGGTCGACACCTAGCTGCGACACGCCAGCCACACAACCGCATTCGCGCCGTGTGCAGCCGCCTGCACCTGCATGCGTATGCATATGCATGCAGTGCACCGCGCCGCGCCGCGCCGCGCCGCTTTGCGTCGGGGAGAGCCCGCTTGAAATGAATCACGGCTTCCGAGGGGAGAGTCACCTGGGAGGGATTCGTTCTCCCCGCAGGCCGGCTCTCCTCGATTATGCTTGACACGTGTTACATCGCTGATGATGCGGATAAGGGTCCCGGTACGCGTTCTTTATGCCCCAAGATTTCATTTGCAATTCAACCCCTGGCCAAAGAGCAGCCGCCTCGAACGTTTCCGCACTGGACATGCTCGGCAGATATCTGATTAGTGCGCAAGACTTTTATGATGCTGATTTAAGGGTATAAGTCTGATTTTGATTGAGTTGATCGTCACGTTGTATACACGCGATTGATCACTAGAATTAGTGAATTGATATGATTCTCGATCGATACCCGGTTTTAGCATAATTTTATATGACGAGCTACTTTCTTATAAGAGATTCAGTGTTTAGATGGATAATGTTTGGACGAAATATTCTTCTGAATTACAGAATTGTATAAAGCATAGTTTGACATATCTTCTTTTAGTTTGATTAAAGTTTAACGCAAATGATACACAGGTTGCATGGCCCACTGTATTCTCTTGCTAACGACGATATAAAGTCGTAACACTGCTCATCCCTTTAACGGAGAAACTTCAACGCTCCTTTGACAATATAGTCAAAATTGACTGATAAATTGATAACGAGACCAGGACAGTGGTTATCGAATTGAAATTTTGCACATGCGTAGATGCAAATAATGATACGACTATGCAGCAGATTTTAGGCAGAGTAAAAACTATTCAAGTGCACCGCAAGGAACGTGTTTATTTATGGAATAATTATAGTAATCCTGTTAGTGCCGACCAAAAGAGACGATCTATATCCGAGCGAAATGTACAAAACTTGTTTGATATATTTTGATAAAGTTTCGGAAAGAAATTGCAAGAATTTTGTAAAATTTAATAACTGCCACATTCAAAAAGGAAGAAGAAATAAAAAATGAAATTGTTATTTAGTAAAAATATTGAGAAAGCAATATTTTTTCAAGAGTAGCCAATAACGATATATCTTTATTTGGTACTAAGAGGGTTAAGGAGTCGAACAAAAGATCCATGTTTATCGTAACTGCAAAAAATACGACGGTTTCTATCGCATGAAATGAATTGGTCCTTTCAAGACCGGCCACTGAAAGTGTCGTTTAAATGCGAATTGAATGCGAGGTCCAGAATTCGACTAGTCGTGAATTCAGTCTTTAATTGCATTAGTCAGCGGTGCAATGTATCGATGTATCCTCGGACAATTTCCCCGTGAGCTCTCGAAGAGGTTCGACGCCACTGTGCCCCCCCACTGTCCCTGTATATGTGCAATCTCGCGGCAGAGACGATGCGAGATAGATGTTTCCTGAACGCGGGCGTAGCGTTGCGCAATCAAAGGGACGTCTGTGTCAGTCAAAGAGAACGTCCGTGATGAATTCGCTACCTGTTGAAAACAACCGACAGAAATAATCCTAGACGGTCTCTTCCACGCCCCCCCCCCCCTGCACTTGTCTCTAATCGTATGCTCTTGAGAAAAATGCGTGAGCCCCTTATGATAATGCTTACCCCTTCAGAGTCGACGATGTTACTGTAAGAAGGCTGTAGATGATCTGGCGGTTTACTTCGGAATTTTCGCTTGTTTTAACTGACGTTGGACTTTGTTACGCTGTTTACGAGCGGCCCTTATGTGTGAACATTCTCAGTTGATATTGTTGCGGACTTTGGGAACCTCGTCCGGTTCCCGTCGCCCCGTTTCACGAGTTCGTGGCATAATTAATAATTTATTGCTCTCGTTACAATTATTTTACAATATTTTTAAATTATCGAACTCAACACGTCGCGTTTGCTGTCACAATCACCACTACTGCCGAAGTTCAGCTCGGTTGGAAGACCCTGAACCGTGTTGCCGTCTTTTATTTCGGCAAGGGAATTCCAAGGCGGCACCGGTCATCCATCCGGTGTTCGTAACAATATAATAATATACAGGGTGTCCCGGAATTCGTAGTACAACCGGGCAGTGGGTGATTCGACATAAAAAAAAGAGGAAAATATTTTGGTATAACATTTTTTCATCCGGAGCTCCGTTTTCGTGATAATCGACTTCAAAGTTCGTTCAACTTGTAAACGATTTAATACAATTTGCTTGTCGTGTATTCACTGCTCCGCTTGTCTCTGTCCGGGACAGATAATGTTGTATACGCGTTTGATGCGGATCCGGTTTGTAAGGCCGGATTTGTTTATAAACGCTTGGTACAATGCCGTATTAATAGATGTATGTTTGTTTTATATACACTTTATTTACACTGTACAAGTATACTGATTGCGATGTTTGATGGTGTTTTACTACGTTTACGTTTGGATGTGTTATGTATGAATGTTAGCTGTGATCTTAGTTTGATGCGTTATGTATGAATGATTACTGCGTTCTGTCTCTCGTTTGTCGTGTTCTGTCTGTTGTCACCTCGGTGTTTCGTTAATTGGTGGAGGATAGTTTTGGTGGAGGAAATGAAATGTTTTCGATTGGAGGTGGGTGTGTCGCAGGGAACTTGGAATGAGGAGTGGGAAATTTGGTAGGAACTTCGTGTTTGCATCGTCTTCTTTGTTAAAGTAAAATTATGAAAGTTTGTCCGTGTAACGGTACCGTGGGTCTGTCACATGTGTTGTCCGTTCGTCGAGTCGAGTTTCGGTAAGTACGGTAGTCGTAAAGTAATTGCGTTAGTCGTCGTTCGTCGGATTTTGCCTATTGTCGATTGATTCGTATGTTTATGGCTTAATAACTAAAGAGGGACGGCTAGGCACTTTCGACCATCGGTGTTGCCGTCGCAACAGATAATAATTTTCTAAAAATTATTATGGAACGTGGTAAAAGAATTTTACTGGTGCCTTGGAGCTAACAATCGAACGCAAAAATTATAATATAAAATATATCATATTATAATATAAATACAGAAGTATAATTGTAATTTTTTTAAAGGTGAGGGTCCAGAATATATATAATTTCATATAAATATGTATATATATAATAGTAATTTTCTATTGTAATTGTATGAATTTCAAGTATCTGGTGTGATATTGTATTCAGAGATGAGAATAATTTGATGAGCAATTTTTAAAAATTTTCTAAGTCTTATTACAAAAGAATATATATTATATTGTTCGTACTGCATCAGATCAATGAATTGAGGAAATATCTCCACACAAAATGAATTTCATTGCACGAGAAATTAAGTTACAAAACAGATCAGTGAAAGAATTTTGAATTGCACATTACTTTGTATATAGAACCTCACTTATCGAATATAATTAAATCGATTGAAACACGCGATTGACACGATTATTATAATCAACAGAGACAATCTTTATTTTGCACAAAAATTTATTTTGTTTCTTACTCCAGAGCATACGTTACATGGATTTTCCTACATATACACTCCCAAAGAAAAAGATAGCACGCATGTGCACATGCGAGTTAATTTCTCGCGTTATAATTATGGTACAGGAAATGCGCCAATCATACAGAAAGACTAACTTCTACTGATATATAAACATAACTTTTATCCACGTTTCTTCAACGAATTCTCGTCGTAAAAATGAAAATACCCAAATTAATACAGACAAAATGATAGAACATCTGAAAAATATTCCATATTACATAAATTTAAAATAGACAAACATGAAAATGATATAACTGTACCTGTGTTTAATAATGTGTGGAACCTCCGTGGTTCTCAATTACTTCTACCATTCTTTTTAGTAAGAATTTATACAGTACTTTAATTGAAGATTGTGATAAATTTTTCCATTCCTCTTTAGTATTGATTTTTAAGCCATTTAAATTTTCAAATTGTCTACGTTCTGCGTAGACAGCTCTTGATAATAATCCCCAACAATCCTCAATTATATTTAAGTCCGAGGAGCACGCCAACCATTCCAAAACAGGAATTATCTGTTTTGAAAAATATTTATGAATAATTTTTGCCGCGTGTACGGCAGCATTATTTTACTGGAACACAAATTTTGGACCTGCAATGCATTCTGCATACTTATCAATTTGGTTTTTTATTAATCTTAAATAACTTGCCCTATTCATTTTTCCTTGTATAAAATTAAAATCCGTTTTTTCTTCGTAACCTATGCCGTCCCAAATCATTATTCCATCTCCTTTCATTTGTCGTTTAATTCTTGTTAATTGTCCTTTTCGAATGTCATGATAATAGAATGCACTATTATCTGGACCATCCAGACAGAACCGTTTTTCGTCTGTAAAGATTATTCCTCCAGGTTTTCCTCCACTGTATATGTTTCTTCGCAAATTCAAGGCGTGCTTCCTTATGCTTATTTGTTAATCGTGGCTTGGCTTTTATTCTCCATCGGTTCATAATATTACTCATTTGCAGCACACGCCGAACATTTGGAATATTAGTTTGTGCATCAGCTTTGCAAGCAATTTCTCTTGCAGTAGCACAAGAATTAGATGCAGCACGAAGTTTATTACTATTGTGTCACGGTGCGATAGGGTTGCCGGCCTTCCAGTGCTTTTTCTTTCACCGTAGTTATTCACATCTTTTAATACGTTATATACAGCTTTTCTGCTTCGACCAATTTCTTTCGCAATTTCTGTAAACGTTTCTTTCCGTTTTCTTAAAATAAGAATTGCGTTTGTATCACTCTCAGATAATCTTTTACCGCGGCCCATCACGAAATGCGACAGATACCAATATCAAGAAACACTGAACACCGACTGACCTAACTTCCTTAAACTTCGCGACATATTGAAGAAAATCAAAATAAACCCTGAGTGTGCTATCATTTCGTCTCTGTCTATTTGTGTGATTCCATTCTTCCTACGAGAATATTTCGTAGAAATTCCAATATAGATAGTGTTTATATATTAGTAGGAGGTAGTCTTTCTGTATGATTGGCAGATTTCCTGTACGTAACACGCGTGTGCTATCTTTTTCTTTGGGAGTGTAGATATCATAACAGTAAATTCCAACGATCAGCAACTAGAGTTGCGGTCCCTTTGCGGTCAGCTTCCCAACAAGATCGCTGTCCTCGTCACTGTTTACGAGCAGAGTCGCGCGGAATAAACGGCGGAAAGTATGACGAGATTAGCAGAGGCGGCGTGTAATTCGTGTGGAATTTATTCCCCACGATCCTGCGGACTGCACAGTCGGTCAATTTCGTTGCGAGAGTGGACAGCGTTCCGTTCGGCTGGCTCTCCTCGTCGCGAAACAACGGCGATGGTCGATCCGGAGATTGAAAATTTGCCGAATTTTTGACGCTACCGCTTCGTGCCGTTTTGCACCGCTTTGCACTGCTTTGCACCGCTCTGCACCGCTCTGCACAGGTACTGCTTCCTACTGTTCGATTTTTCGCGGGAAACAACGCTTCCGGGTGGCTCGAACCACAGGGAACGAATTTCACGCGGGACGAGTATCGGCCTGGAAAACCGGAATAATTCTGTCAGGAATAGTGACGAATGTAACGTTCTCTGTCCACCCACGTAATTTGTTCAATATTCTTCCCGAAAGGAAGTTAACGCGTCGAAGGCTCGACCCTTTGATATCGGTGATGACGAGACAAGATCCGTTGGATTGTAATGTTTTTAAAAGTTTATTCGAACGATGTGAACGATGAAAAGCATTTGATTCGATGGAACGAGGATATGCTACAAACTAATTCATAGGTTCCGCATGGAGAATTGTTTAACTAAAGGTAAAAGCAAATAGAATGAATGCGAACGTTATGCAGTAATAAAATATTGATATGGAAATAAATATATTGGTGTTTGCGCAGACAGAAAACTCGATAAAATTGACCGTGCATCTGCCGTTTAAATTATTCGCGCATGGTAAATTATTTGAATAAATACTGTAGCAAATATTTTGAAAAATGTTTAAAAAATTGTATAATGAAGGACTCATATTTTCGACACATAATAAAGATATAAAAGTATCACTAAAAGCTGTCTCTTAAGAATCGCAAAATTTGTCCAAATGCCCCAACTATATAAAAAGAAGGTCTATTGAAACAACCTAGAATATCTATAAAATATTTCACGAATACGGTTAATAACATTTTGATGAACATTTTACGATATATGTTCGGACTATAATAAATTATTGACAGTGGATATAAAATCGATGGTGGACCAATCAAAAATATTGATCAAAGTTAATCGTTTGTTGAACGGCACTGAACCATTCGGCACAGAGGATATTGAAAATTTATCAAGCATGTTGCTATAGTTGCATATCATATTGTGCGTAGTTTGATCAATAACACATTTATGGAGGGTGCGACCGATACATGTGTCCGATATTCTACTGTTCTTTTATTTAGCGTTTGCACTTTCTCAACGATTGTTTTTTATTGTGATCGAAGATGTGTTTCCGGTGAAAAAATTCATCGGTGAACCAAATTTTTTTCGATTCATTTACCGTTTCATCACGAAAAAAACAGCGCCATTGTATAAAAGACGGCTGGATACCGAAATTGAACTGTTTTCCACATTTTTCACCATGCAGAAAAAAAAGAAGAACGCAGAGAGATCGATACGCGTCCACTTAATAGAGTAAATGGACACGTGCGTACAGAGTTTCGAACACAGCCGCGACAATTTTATTTCGTCAGGAATAAAACGAAGTTTAGCGAGTAAAACAATTGTCTTTTGTGCAATTATTTCTGAGGAATGTCTGAAGATTAACCACTTACCGTACGTTGACGAGTCCGACACGCGATGAAAATTACAGTTATAAGTTATTAAGTACGAATATTATTCTATTCTTTAAAATTCCTATGATATTCTAACCCCTTGTCGTTATTATTTAACACGTTCGTCGCCCAGCGTGGATCGCTCGAGTTTCTAACCGGGCCCAAATTCGGTAATTAGAACACGGTAATTAGGATAACGTTATATTTTATACATTAAATATAAATTAATGTATAACAAATATAATAATGTATGAATTTTTAGTATTTCTATTTTGTATATTTTACATTTGCCGGCGCTTATTCCCCTAAATTCCTGTACTACAAATGGGATTTTCATAAATTAAATAAGTAAAATCTTGAATAAGAAGTACGTCACCCATATTTGGAGTACGGGGCCCCCACAGAAGCATACCTGTCACCCAGATATGGGTGACGCGGCGACGAACGTGTTAAGCGTTCAAGTAAATCCAAGCAAGGAATGAACAGTAACGTTCTGTCCCTTCTAAGAAATGATACCAATTGAAAAATTCCTAATCGTAGTAACTGTGAAGAAAATGGTACGTCAAGGGGTTAAACCATATCTAGAAAACATTATTTTGTACAAAGTCTATTATCTTGTATTGAAGTGGAAACGTTCTCCTATATTCTGAAACCCGGTGCACGCAAAAAATGCATACAAACCCATAATTTTCCACTAACGATCAATTGTAAAGGTATCCAACAATCGTACTATTCGGTAATCGTGTATAGCAACCGTTTCAATATTCGGTTACAATTAAAAAACCTGTAAATGCATAGAAATCCACAATTTCGCGACCTGTATCAATTTGAAAAATTCCGAAAAATCACGTTACCTACAGTCAGTTCCAGTGTAGTATAAAGTATTCGTACTCTCATTGCTTATAAGAGAAATCTGTTGAAATCAAGGGACGCATGTAAGATTTTGCAATAAACTTTTTATTATGGATGAACACATGTATACAGTTTATCTATACCAAATTATAACAAAATTGATTAAATCATAACAATATTACTCACGTAATAACAGTCCACAAAAGTATTCGTACCAGTGTAGATTTTGTCAAAATATTAGAGTAGCTTTTTTACTTTAAATTAATTTTCTAATATTTAGTGGGTCCACCTTTATGCCTTATTATATCGTTTAATCGATTCGGCATACCTTCTACCATTTTTAATGTGACATTTGGTTCAATACTATCCCAAACTTCCAAAATTTTGTTTCTCAGCATTTGTTTATTGAAAATTTCTTGCTCGTGCAATCTTTTATCTATTGCCGCCCATAAACTTTCTATAGGGTTTGTGTCTGGACTCTGAGGAGGTGTATGTAAAAAATGAGGAACGTGGTAAAGTATCCACTAACGAACAATCTGAGTTCGTATGAGCAGTATGCTTCGGATCGTTGTCGCCTTGAAAATAGTAGTCATCTTCCAGACCAAGCTTAATCGCACTTGAGTGCAGATTTTCTTTGAGTATATTTTTATATTTTATCTCATCCAAAATTCCATCGATAAAGACAAGTTTGCCCACTCCGGATGCCGTCATTCAGCCCTACACCATAACGGAGCCTCCGCCGTACTTTACAGTTGATTGTACATTTTTTAATTCAAGTTGTATGTGCTTGGATGAGAGTTTCAGTATATCGATTCTCAATATCCATCACTTCGGGAACGGTTAAAACGGCGCCCGATAATTAATGTTTGATACATACATTTTAAAACGTGGTAACTATACAATGAAGAGACGCGTGGATGTAATGTTGTTGCCGGTGGTACAGAAAGTCGTGTTTGTTGACGCGATGTCGAAGTATAGTGCTCGTTGTTACTTTGTTATAATAATGTCCTTCGCTCGCTCCCTTTCGGGCCTTTTATTCGTCAGCTAGTAGGAAGGTGGAAGGAGAGGTGGCAGAGGAAGTGGAAAGTGAAAATGAAATAACGAGGGAGTATAAAAAATTTGGACACGGAAAATGGTTGGGCCTTCATGGCTGAAGGTTTAAGATTCTATTGGCTTTATGAATGTGCTCGCTAGGACGGTCGAGGAACCGAGGCCTGGCCCATAAAATGGTTGGACCATGTTGCGTCGAAACACTAGTTCTGTATTAGGCTTTCTCAAAACTTTTCTTCTTCCAAAATTTTGTAGTAAACTTTTTATTATCTTATTTAACACATTGTGGACCGGTCACGAGTTAAGTCGTGTTTTCATTCCCAAACGTTGTTGACTGCTCACGAGTTAACTCGCGTTTTCATTCCCAAACTAATAATAGTCGGTGACATGAGGTAGATTCAGCGTAAAATTGCCGGTCAACAAAGTGTTAATATTTTTGGATGTGAGGGAAGAGGAAAAGTTTGGACTGCGATTAAGCTTCGTCTGGAAGATGACTACTATTTTCAACTCGACAACGAACCGAAGCATACTGCTCAGATTGTTCGTTAGTAGATACTTTACCACGTTTCTCATTTTTTACACATACCTCCTCAGAGTCCAGATACAAATTCTATAGCAAATTCATGGACGGAAATAGATAAAAGACTACGCGAATATGAAATTTTTAATAAACAAATGTTAAAAAACAAAATTTTTGAAGTTTGGAATGTTATTGAATCAAATGTCGCATTAAAACTGGTAGAAAGTATGCCAAATCGATTAAACGATATAATAAAGCATAAAGGTGGACCCACTAAATAGTAGAAAATTAATATAAAGTAAAAAAGCTACTCTAATATGCGATTTTTTGACAAAATCTACACTGGTACGAATACTTTTGTGGACTGTCATTACGTATTACGAGGAGAAAAATCAATATATTTTTGTTATGAGTTAATCAATTTTGTTATAATTTGGTATAGATAAACTTTATACATGTGTTCATTCATAATAAAAAGTTTCTTGCAAAATCTTACATGCGTCCCTTGATTTCAACAAATATCTCTTATAAGCAATGAGGGTACGAATGCTTATGGGACTGACTGTATCTTCCATCCATTTTCGCTCTTTAAACCGTTTTCCCCGATAGCAACGCTCCGTTTTCAGTGGCAAAAGAATCAACCGTCGGTTGAAACACCTTCCACCCTTTTGTCAGACCTTATTATCGTTCTCTATCGATCTTGACCGTTTCCGCGAGCTGAAAACCAAATTCAGGGATTGGAAAGTCGCGTGCACCGCCGTTCCACGGAATTAGAAAGCGGAATTCATCTCTTCCAGTAAACTCCGGCCCGTCGGGTAAATTGAAAAGTTTTAATATCCCGTATCCCTCCGAGTCAGGGAATAAGAAATAAGGAAACGGCTTGGAAACGAGACGGATGTGGAAGGAACGACCGCGTCCGGGGGTTGTGCAATGGGGTGGGTTTTGGTCGAAGGCTCGTGCGTGGAAGTCGTGGTTGGTTATTTTGTTTATTCGAGTAGCCGGCGCGGCGCGCGGGCAATATTCGCAACAAGGATTTCTGGCTGCCCGGGCAGCCTCGTTCGCCGTAATCGAATAACCGAGTCAAAGCGCGCCAGGGGGAATTAATTTCGAAAGTTCCGTGGATTAACGAAGTTTGTAAAACAACTAGTTATACGCGTAATTGCTACTTCATTTTCACGGCGGGGGCGTGGGCTGTCGACTGGAAACGCTGCTCGATCCTCCGGAAGCGCCCGCCTTCACCCGATCGGACGTCCTGATTTTTTCTAATTTTTTCCGATTTTTTCGCGCTCTCTAGCCTCTTTTACTTTTTCTCTTCGGTTCTCCTTTTATTCTTTTTTAACGTTAAACTCTCATAGCAGATTTATTAATTTTATAAACGCGTGTTGCAAACTTACATCAAATTACTACGTATTTAATGTACGATAGAACGTTTGCTAATTTCAGTATATTCTCTCTCTTGTAAGGCACTTAGCTTAAAACAATGATTTTTTTCCGAACATGCTTGTGCAAGCATCATAATTTAATTTAATCGAAGAAATGAGACAAAAGTTGCATGATAAAAGTCGAAAAACATACAATTTCCTCATAATAAATTGAGTCTGAATTGTAAACAAACATATTTCGAGACACGCAGTTTGCTTTCTGACGTCGCTGAGTCTAGTTCATATTATAGTTTGTATTAAATATGACAAGAAAACAACATTTAACAGAAGCTAAAACGCTGAAATCGGTTAAAATGTTTAAGGAATGCAAGAAAGAAATTAATATAGCAAAAGTGTTTAATGTGAATCATTGCATTATTACCATAATTATAAAACGATTCGATGAATATGGAAATGTTAAAACGACACCGCGAACTCGCAAACCGTGAAACACAGATGAAAAGCTAGATCGTTCATTTTACACTGTTTCTGAAATAAGAAATTAACTGTGCCTGGAGAGCATTAGTAGCAGCCGTCTACTAAACACCTTGCCATCGTTTAGATAAAAATAATCTTTTGTTACGTAAACCATGCAAGAAACCATTTGGGTCGAAGGAAAATAGAGCAGCTCGAGTTTTTAACCTTTAACTTCACAGTAAAGTGAGTAAATTGTACCTGTTTGGAAAAGATTCTAAAAATAATGTGCGATGTCCTACTGGACAAGGTTTTGATGTTAAACAACTAAAGACGACAATAAAATTTGGCGACGGTAATGTAATGGTTTGGGGTTGTTTCGGACGTAACGGTTCTGGTCTCTTAATACAAATAAAAGAAACAATGGATAGTGTGTCGCGGCATTTTATAAAATCATATGCTGCCATTTGCTCACGATAAAAATGTTATCATGGTGGTCGTTTCAACACGATAACGACTCAAAACATTCTTCGAAATTAATGAGGACGTTTCTTACAGAACAAAATGTTAATATAATCAAGAGGCCAAGTCAATCTCCGGACTTAAACCCAATCGAACATATGTGGGATTACGTTGGACGTTAATTTGGAAGTCATTCTTTCATCAATAAAACTGAATGAATGGAAAAAAGTCACGAAAATATGGTAAAAAACCATAGACTAACGCATTGAATTTTAAAAGTTCAAAGTATTTGCCATAAGAAAATATTTTTCATATGTCAGAGATCGTCTCAACGATCGCTATCATAATTTCTTGCAGTCTGTCTCGCCTTCTTCTGTTAAAAGATTAACAAAGATTGTTTTCTTAAGCCATAATACCGGAGGAACATTTTTGTTTTGACACGCGGAAAATGGAAACCCGTTCCGCTCTGTTGGTAAAAGTACGTGGCAATGATCCGATTAGATGTTCTCTCTCTCTCTCTCTCTCTCTCTCTCTCTCTTAACCTCTACTTGTCTGACTGTGAAGGAGTCGAAGCTGTGGCATGATGCATTAGCAAGGTATTACTCCGCAGGGCTCGATGCAAAACTCACAGTTTCCCGCGACCGTTCCGTCGCGTGTCGCGATTTACTTTTAGGCGAGCAAGTGCAGCGCACACGCGAGAGCATCCCTTTGTAGGCAAAGCCGACCGGACAATACGATTATACATATAAACGAAAAGTCCGATGGCTAGTGGCGGTTTACGAAGCCCGAAACGGAGTCCAACTTTCCTCCTTTCTCCTCGTCAAATTAAGCGGCGCTGCTCTCGGTTTCGCTCCCGGCGAACTTTGTCCAATGTCCGCCATTTTTACGCTTCTTCAGGGGACGTCGCATCCTTCTGTGTACTCACCGTAACAGGCTTTATTCCCAACTACTGGACAAATCCTCTTTTCCTAATATTTCGTATTGTTCCCATCTAAGATTCTCTTGTTCCATGGCGCAAAAGCATTGTTGTAATCAAAGCTGCACTGATCATGGTCCCAGATACTGCGATGCAAGATACACTTGATATTCATTAGAAGATATTGCGGACAATCACGTTGACGTAAGGAAGGAGATTACTGTCAGTCCATTACCGCAATTTCTCAAGGGATTTTCTTCTTCTTACAAGGGGTCTTATTTTGCAAATGAAGTTATGTCTATCCTTTTTCCTATCGATGATACCTTATCAGAATACATCTCATAATGTAGCACTAAACAGTTTGTAGACGATCCAACGTTTTTATACACATCACAGTTAATGAATTCACTTTGCACTGTCTTGAAATGTCTGTAAATTGTTAAAACCATGCTGTTTAATTGATAGCTATATAATGAAAAATGGACAGTTATGATCGGTTACAATGGAGCTTACATCCGAATGTATAGAAAAACTTCAGACTCACTTAACGAATTCCTCGGTTTTAATTCGTAACGACCATAATCGCGAAGTCGTCATCGGTTCCCCGAGGCGTGTCATTAAATTCTATTGGACGGTCACGAGATTCTCCCCAAGAATACGCTCGCCGCGAAACAGCGAATAATGAAATTCGAGGAAAGCACTCACCGTAATTGACGAGATGACCGTGTTCGTGGTTGCGGATGCTCCATAGTCGGACGCTGATCGATGGAAGACGACCCGAACCGACTGGCAGACCCGCGTAATTAAGGATTGACGGGAAACAAATAGTCTCGTGTTTCGCCGCGCTTAGGCGAGCTCGTCCTCTCTGATCGATATTATTGCATGTTTACGTTCCATGGTTTTTTCGTTTTTCTTGTTTCGGCTCGCGTCGGGTTTCGGCCAGGCTGACTGACGGGAATTCGGAGGGTTCCTATCCCTTATCCCGCGACCCTCGTCAACCTACTCGATCCTTCTCCTTCTGCTTTTTTTTTTTCTCAGACAGTGTTCCTCGACGTCGGCGCGCAATGTGCTGTCTCGGTTATTTTGAGTATGCCATATTTCACGGACGTTCCTTGCGCAAACCCTTACACTGGGCGGTCGAATAATGTTTGCATTGCCTCGCAATTATTTACGACGCGACACCGCCGTCTGACATCGATGAGCTTTGAATTTATCGTAAAAGCGATAAATAAAATTATAAACGATTCTCAGCGCATCCTCAGAATATTAAGATATTTTTCAGATGCTCCTTCTAGACGCGTTAGTTTTTCTATAAACCTTAACACGTTGATGTGACATTAACCACCTTAAAAATGGTATAAAATCGAAGAATTTTATTTCACTCGTAAACAAAGCTGCGGATTGAATTTGGGCTAAGGAAAAAGTTACTTCAAATAACTCAGGATCACCTTGGAACTTTTGGAACACCCTCTATATAGAATACTGAGAAGTTGCTTGAATTATAGAATATTGTTACATTATTTCTAATTTACGAGAACTATTTAGTTCTATCTAGCTAATACTAGCTTCTGTCTCTTAGAATTGATAAGCATAATTTCAAAAAATTAAAATAACTGGTATACGACGAAAATATTAACGAAAATAATAATAAACTGAATAAAACGTCTAAGTTTTAAAATATTTTTTGAATTATTATATAGGAAAGGATGACGCGTTGCTTTTTAATGTTTCGTACGTGGTGGCAGTGTTTAGGAGTTGTTTCGTATCGCCCCACCCGGTGCAGCGATCAATCGTTGTCACTTTGGCGGACAGGCCGGTAATTATCGTAATTTTAGCATTGAATGTAACGCTGATCGAGCCTGTAGTTGTTTGGTTATTATTCCGCGGCGGGACATACAGGGGGCGAAAACGTTTGTCCGACCGAGGCACAAACGCGGTTAATTTTATTGTTCCGTCGTCGCAGTTGAGTAACGCTTGACGTTTTCTGCCTCGGATAATTATAAAATATTGCATCGCAATGTTTAATAATACGCTTGCGTTTAGCAGAGGCTCGTATTGGTGACTCGCAAATATCGAAAGCTTTGTGTGTGCCCCTGCTCCCCGCTCCTCGCTGTTTCCGTTAGGGATCGCAAATTGACGATCAGCTTTTAATCGGGATTTTAATAGCGTTCATGTAATCGTTGTTATCGATCACGACGGTGAAGTGGATGACGAACAATTATCTCCGGTAATTCGTTAATAGCATTGTAATTTTCATTTTGCTGGACGAACGGGACACTCCGCCGCGATTATTTTCAATTCCCCCTCTATCTCCATACATATTTCGCGAAGATGATCCGATCATGATCGACCTGATTTTTTCTATCCCCTAAAATTCTTCAATCTACATATATTAGGGTGTCCCATAAGTTTCTTCCCTTTTTTTGATGCGAAATGAATACACGATATTTGCTGTTTAAGGTGGATTTATTGTTATGTATGAACCGTTCTGTTCTATCTGTCAAGAAGAACCTTCTTCTATCTCTCAAGAAGCCTCATTATGCCCTCTTTCTAAAATTGTTCAAGCTTATTTGCAAAATATTCATCTGGGTGAATTTTTCTTTCGCTTATGGCTTTCAAAGATTTACCACGGAGAGAATTTTTTAAGGAGAGCTACAAGTGATAATAAGATCGAGCAAGGTCTGGGGAGTACGAATGATGAGGTAGAACGTCCCAATCAAACTGTAATAATTTTTGCATTACGGCCAACGCAACATGCGGTCTTACGTTGTTGCGACGGAAAACGACGCCTTGCCGATTCGCCAATTCTGGCCGTTTTTCTGCTATGGCAGCTTTTTAATTGGTCCAGTTAATTGCAATATTTGTCAGCATTGATCGTATCACGTTGAGGAAGGAGCTCGTAGTACACTACAACTTTCCAGTCGCACCAAACGTACAAAAGAACCTTCTTCGGATGAAGTCCAGGCTTCGCAACAGTTGGAGGTCTATTTTCCTTAGACCAAGTTCGTTTTCGCTGTACAATTTGGTATAAAATTTCTCGTTTCCAGTGACAAGCCTCTTTAAGAAATGATCCCTTTCATGTCGCTGTAGAAGCAAATCGCACGTAGAGACGCTGTGCATAAGGCCGGTCTCCGTCAATAGGTGTGAAACCCAAACTTCATATCGATTCGCATATCCAATCTTGATTAAATGATTATGTACCGTTGTCTTGGGAATATCAGTGGCATTCACCATATCACGTACACTATATCGCGGATTTTCAGTGAGCACAGTCTTGATAATGTCCGTATCCGTCGTTGCAGGGCAGTCGCTGCGGTCTTCATCTTTCAACTCGAAATTGTCAGCTCTAAATTTTTTAAACCAATTGCGAATGGTCCTAATAATCGTAGTATCACTCCCGTAAACGGTGCAGATCTCATCTGCAGTGTCCTTTGCATTATTTCCTTTTTTAAAGCAATGAAGCATAACATGCCGCAAATGCTTCCTTTGGCTCTCCATATTGAACGGTGCCGAATAAATTTTATAAGAGACTTTGTCACCAAGGAAACGTACTTTGAAAGAGCTCTGGGGCGACTGAAACCGACGCCATAAACGGCTAAGAGATAAGCCTGCATGTTTATATAAATACAACCATTTAGAATCACTCATAGCGTGGCGCGGAAGAAACTTATGTGACAACCTAATATTTATGTATGATACCGTGAGTACCATGACTCGGTAAATAGCTCGGCATTTCGCGCGATCGTCAAATCAAGAAATAAAATGGGTGTCTACGATGAGTAGACATGCGTTAGGGCATCGCTTCAGCAATAGTTAGTCGTGATCGATCGGAGCTTGTGTGAAGATCCAGCTTCTAGTAATCGTCTTTTTGTTTTTTGTATCTCTCTCTTTTTTTTATATTTATTCTAATAATTTTTTGCACTCGACATCATTTTAGTTTGAAATCCAAAACTATTTCGGAGGATCTATAGTATCTATATATTTTATACGGTTTACTGCTGCAAATTATGCTATACTATGAGCAGTTTTTAAAAAATAAACAGATTCGATGGTGTAACAATTTTATTAGAACATTATGTGATAATATTGAGTGGCGCCCCAGAGTCAACGCTTGAGGGCAAAGGGTTAATAATGAAGTTGCTTTTCGTTGGTATGACTTTGCGGTATTGTGGCAGTTAATTCCTAAAACCCGATCTTACATTTATTATATGGAGAACACTTTTAGATTAATTTGAGAGTTACTGTATAAAGAACGAAATCAAATTCGGAGCAAATAACATTAGTGTGGGACATATTAAATAAGTGCAATTAGATACAGTAATTCTATTATCTATCAATTTTTTAAATTCATCAGTATATATTATTGTTCGCAGAACATTTCTACATTCATTTGAAAATTAATGGACAAAATAAAATAAGAAGGAAATAACACAGTGACAAATAAAAAATAATATGATATGATTGTACATTTTAGTTAAAACTTCCTTACAAATTTTGGTATATAAAACGAAATATAATCGAGAGAAAACAAAGCGATTAGAAATGAAAAAGGATCAAACAATTACTACGGTCTCCAGTCAGACTTCATTGCTCCGTTCTCTTCATCTCTATAATATTAATTTATATTATATTGTCCAGGGAACTTGGAATAGGATCATGAAATAATAATAATCGTGAATTGTGATCAGAATCGATCACTAAAATCTCTTCTATCGGATAGAACTCACTCGTTAATTATAGAGGGAAGCCACTAAAATTGAGAGAAAGTTACACAGTTATAAAGGTAGAGAGAGATAGATCAAGTAGTTAGGGTGGCCGATGATCAGACGCAGCCACTACAATTTCTTCTTTGCATTAAAATTTATTCATATAAGATGATTACGCAACGAATTTTAAATAGAATTGTGGGAAAAGAATGCGACCAGAGAAGACAAAATAATTAAGCAACATTAAACTGCCCGGGGGATACGCTACATTTCAGTTCTTGCATTCTTGCAAATCCGAAAAGAAAATAATGTGATTAAACGAGACATTAAAATGAAGTAGCATCAGATTGTTACGACCGGACACACGACCATCGAAATTTCATTTACATACTTTTACACGATGAATTGAATAAAATCTAAAAAAGACATGATACGATTAAACAAGAGCCATGGTTTCGGCGAACTGTCTGTCAGCAATGGCATTTTGAAAAGTGCCGTTTTAACAATTGTTTAAATATTTCTTTCAGCCACTTCTCTGATCGTGGCGGTTCATTTCGAAATAGTATTTTAATAATTATTTGAAACATTGTTCCAGTAATGATGTTGTTTACTTGGCCAAGCTATTTTAGGTCAAAGGCACCCTTCCGAGTCTAACGCAAGCAGAATTTCGAACGAGGCGGTATTAGGCCGAATTTCATGCGTGCGTACTTAGCGTATGGCCAGAAGATGGCGGCAGGGTGCCGGGACTTAGGGGGTGGCTGTGTCATGTAAGTGGCGAGCGCCCGAAGGGATTAATATTAAGGGCACATTTCGACGTGCCTTAGCTCTCGGCCCAAGCCCATCGACGGCACCGCCCGTCTGTGACCCGATTTTCCCTCGATAACAGCGCCTGTGCACCGCCGTCTACATAATACACGCGTCGAATGAAGCCACCACCCCCGCACCTACACCACCATTCCCGCCGCCCCTCGACCCACCGCCACGTCGCTTTCGGCCAATACAATCCGGCTTGACACTTTAATCCACCGCGATCCTACGAATGCACTTCGTATATATTTGACTTGGTAATTCGCGATCCCTTTTGCCTTCCCCCACCCTTCGCACCCTTGCCATTCGGACCGCATTCCTTCCGACGGGACAAGCATTATCTCGCCAAAATGCGGTGCAGGTTGCTTCTTAATTCGCGAACAAGCGGCCTAGGTACAGGCAGCTTTTAAAGCCTTTTCTCACGGGTTGTTGCCGTCGACCTGGATAAACACAGAGGCAGAACGTGTTGCAATCTGATTTCCACATCTTTATTTGGAAATTTTGAATTGTGTTTTAAAATAAGGTCGATGAGTTTTCGAACAAAGGAATTACACCTTTGGAATCTTTTTTCGTAGAATTGAAACTGATTGCAGGTATCGTCAAGAATTTGCTGTAATCTTTAAGCTAGTGGGGACGGTACATCATTTTTTTTTTAACTTTTTCACAATATGAATTACGTATATATTTTTAATAGGGCAGAGAGGGAGAAGTAATATGGGAAATTAAAAGGAGAATGTGCATACTTGTTTATTATTGTGAAATCTTGTTGGTGTGGAATATTATTAATTTCTGTTCCTAAAGATCAGCAATAACGTGTGAGATAGAAATTTTCAGAGGACTTAAATTTGTTTTTGTTAATTTTAACATTTTAATATTCTCTTGCGAACCGTGAAGATGGAGTATTCCATAAATAGTTGTCTAGTGATGGAATCGTCATAATTTCAAGCCATTTTAGCGACTAAATGGGGTAGAATTAATTTGATTGTTGATAATATCCTATTGAGATAAGAAAGTAGCTTTCTATAATTCTCCTCATAATTTCAACGTTAATGTATCTTTGTGATAAAATCAAGTATTTATCAAAATTATAATATGCATGAAAAGTTTCATATTCATGCGCACAAAATAACGTGACCATTTAATTAATTTGAGCTTGAGAGCATTAATATTTGCTAAATTCAATTTATCGTATTCACCACAGAACACATGTCCACATCCGATATTGCAAAGGGTTAAACCTGTCTCTATTGGTTCGCAAATATTATTTTAAACATTTAATTTAATTTTTACCTTTATATTTATTGCTAATGGTTGGTCGTTAAATGTTATTTTTTCGTGACGATAATAAATGTTTGCCGTCGAAGAAAATTAATTTCCTATTCCATTTTCATTGTATTTTTATAATATTATATAACATAAAGTAGTGTCAATAAAGTGTTATAAAATAGTCAAAGTTTTAAATTTGCTTCTAGAATATGATTAAACTTACAATAAACGTATATAATTGTTATGAAACCCATAAATAATTGATCGGAAATACTCCAGTTAAACTTTTCAAAAGCCTCGCGATAATAAAATTTTTTCTTTCAATCCATTGAATCGAGAATGATTCTGTAATTTCATTCTCAAAAATTAACCGAAACCCTAAACTCTCAACACGCGACTGAAATTGCAACGATAAGCGGTGCAAACAAATTGTTACCGATCCGTTGCCAGCGACAAACATCGCGGTGTTGCCCGCGAAATGGGATTAAACGAAACAATTCATTGTCCAGCACCTCCGTAATGTTTTTCGATCGTTATTTTTTCTGTTCCGTTTGTTTTCTGCTAAAAAGATAAACAAGATCGGTTCACGGTCGGATTAGAGATATTTTTTCAACGCGCGGGTTGGCGAAGGGTGGGACAGGTAGGTGTGTTAATCGATTGTCAGAATTTCCAGCCTCTCAAAAAGTAAACAAAATTCACGACAAAAGGTCATTTAAAAACATTTTCGGAGCTATTTATGGCAAACTCTAATACCGTTCTTTTAACAAATGTTAACGCTGACAGTAAGTCTATGTGAATACATGTATTTTTGTATCTTGTGAAAAATTCATGGTATGAATTATTTTTCAAAGAGCAGGTGAGACAACAATCTTTCTAATGTTATCAATGGTCAACAATCTTTCTTAAACCAAGTAATATTAAGGCTCTCCAAAAACCAAGATTTCATTCTAAATGCAATAACTACCTGATTGAAATTAAAAATAAATATATTAAATATTTAAAGAATAATAATAGTCCATATCGGAATCGATGGAAAAGAGAAGGCAGACTTACTTGCAAAAATAACGACTAATGTAACGCCTGTACTGGATATTAAAGTTCCATTTACCGATTTCACTAATGTCTACAAATGGGGTTTATTAAAAAACAAGGTTTAGTTAAAGGTGTAGACTATTTTCAATATTATTATTACATCCACGTTTGCAAATTTGTGTCGTTCAAACCATTATAACCTAAATGGCTCATTAGCACAAGTTAATTCCAATTAATTCTGTTTATAATTAGAATCTTAATTTTTTAAGAATTTTATAATCTGGCAGTATTCAGAATATGAAGGACATGATCGTACAATTCTAGTAAATCAATTCCTTAAACATAAGGTATTAAGCACTATTTTGTTCTAACTTGTTCAAATGTAACATAAGAATTTAATTATTCATTTCTGATAACTATTGTACATAATGTACAATAATCGTAGTCTGCTGTTATAAACCTCAATAATAATAAATAAAAACAAATTTCTCTAGTTTTGCTAACATTAGTAAATGTTTCAAACACGCAACAGGTAAAGAAGCTAATAAATAACCATAAGTAGTAGAATTGACATTTTAGAAAAATAATCAGGTTTGCGACGATCAGAAAGAGACGGAAAGTTCGCGACGTGTTCGAAAGGGGGCGCGTGCCAGGACTATTAATCGCGATGAGAATGAAACGTAAATTATATCCCGTTACGAAGGAGGAACAACTTCGTCGCGATAAACTTCATTAAGAGCGGCGGGTAACGCTTTAATGGAAACTTCTATCCGAGATGAAAGCCCCGGCAAGATTTCTCGCTGCGAGGAAACGTGCCACGTGGCGAACGTCGCGAACGATATTTCAACCCTTTCGCCGCCGTTCCGTTTCGTTCCGTTCCGTTCCATTCCTTCCGAGTTGACCCTGACTCTCTCCTTCGCCACTCGCCTCTTTTTCATCCCATTGTCGTTCCAGTATGAGACACTGAAAAAAGAGGCGAGTCTTTTCTGTGAAGCTCCCTTTAACAGGAACAATCTAACCCGAGAGTATTTGGTTCGGTGACATTTCAGACGTTTTGTTACCTAATTTTATTCTGTAAAATATCTCTGACGTTTTCAGAATTTCATAATGTAGATTTTTATTAAGCTCTCTCTCTCTCTCCTTTCCTTTTACAACTGAGCTGACTAGTGCGTATGCGTCCTTAATCATTCTTGTGACAGAACGGGACCATATTTATTTCTTCTATGCCCTGATTAGTTTTATTTTTATATTTTGACGTGAGAATTTTTAGTTTCGATTAAGAAAAGATACATAACATTCAGATCTAGTAGATTATGTATGAAAATCGCCAGTTCGATTTGTTAGGGCGCAGGAGGTTAAATAAATATAGTACAATAACTATAACTATTTAAAGTGATCCTTGAAATAAAAATGCTTTCAAAGGGTATTTCCCATCACAATGTGTAAGAGTTCCCAGTAATATACAACACGTTATACTATATTTGATAGGGGTGTGCGGGTACCCGAAATTTTCATGCATTCGACCCGAAATGTCACATACATATTCACCCCTAATATTTAAGCACATAATACAGTGTTCCAAATAAACATATTTTCAGAGACCATTTTTTATCAGAATACATTAAAATTTAGCCTTGAATAAAATATATCTGTTACAGTTACAGTATAAAGTATACATTTTGTTAGACATAATAGAAAGCCACCAGAGAAGGACGTTCCCTCTGTTAACTAATACATGTTACATCTTGAATTCTCGTTGCAGGTTATTCCACGATTGTTGGAAACATTTCTTTATTGCTCCCGCATTCTTTCTCTGAGATCATTATAAATTTTGTAATATGGAAGCTTTCAGTTCGCGTAGAGTGAACCGTGCAGCAACGTTTCCTACGAGTACTGTGTGCTTCGCAACAGCAAAACTGGACAATTATATGTTAATAACCTGTAGTATAGTACTTCAGTTACTTTTAAAATATTCCCCAGGCGAACTAGAAATGGTAACGTGCAGAAAGTGATTTGTTTATTAACTCAATTGGTGTCCAAACGGAAAGCGGAGCGTGGAAATTATAAGTTGTAATTCGAGTTGCGAGAAACCTCGTACTGTTAAAAAAAGGCGGTGTGTTTGCTCTTTCAATGAATTCAGAGATATGAAACCAACAGTTTTAGTGCGGAATAAGAATTAATTGCATACAGGTGCACTTAATTGAAACTTGCTGTAGAAAATATTGCAACGCACCGTGCCGGTGAGATACCTTTTGATATGTTTTTTACGCTCTTTTTCGTTGCACAATTGCATCGGTACAGTTAACAATAAAATGATATTTGAAGTGGAAGTGTCGAACGATTCCAACCCATCTCCATTGCATTCATTGTCGCGCAATGAAGTTTGAAAATAACCACGACAATAATTCTGATCAAGTTTAATAACAGCTTCTGGCGCTGCACCGCTTTCTACGCAATAATTATCACTTGTATCTTGCAATTGTCAACGCTTTGAATGCGTTCCATTATTATATCACGTCACACAGCTATTCCATAACAATTTCATCCTCGCACGATTTTAATATAATAATATTACAAGACCTTTTTAAATTATTTCTTTCGAAGTAGTAATTAAAAAAGATCCCATTTCAAAAGTGATGATTTTCGCATGCTAGTGCATTTTACGAACGTTTTGATTCAACACAAAACAGTAATGAACATTTTTAATCAAGTATCAATATTTTCTGAAGTGACAATCGAAAATGATTGCTAAACCCTATCAATGTCAGATAGGCTATTTGAATGAATTGAAGGTGATCTTGTTAATTTCCGGTAGTCGCTGAACTTTATCGAATGAAACGACCGCACCGATTCAAAAATCGAACAAACATCGCGTGTCGGTCCGATCCGTCGGAGCGAGGGTTAAATTGCCGGATTACAATTCGACAGCGAAACATTTGATTCGAATCAATTTTCGACACGTCAGTGGTCTTCCGTGGCGTTCGCTCCTCTTTTTTTATTTGTCGCGGAGTGGGGGTTCGACACCGGGGGTCGAATAAAAGCGAAGAAGTTCGTCTAATCAGGATTCGAGCACGTTTCATTTCCGCCATTTCCTTGACCCTTCCGCCTCTCACCTCATCCCTAAAGGGATTCGCGTGTCCCATTAAATCAGGAGTTAGCAAACTTTTTTCCTGTGAAACGATCGAACGAGAGAGAATCCGGCCGGGGAGAGTTTCGCCGGATCAAAAAGGGAGTTACGCAAGACCCCGGGACGATAATAAGCCCCCCTTAATTAACTTTCGGGTTCGTATGCTCGTGGAACGCGGTCACGTGATATCGCACTTCTCCAGGAGAGAATGGCGACCCCTCGACCCGTTCTTACGTTCTTCCGCGTGCTTCTCTCACTTCCTCTCTTTCTCCCTCTTTCTCCCACTCTTCCTCTTTTTTTTATCTCGTACCCTCTTTTATTTCTTCTTCCGCCCCTCCCACTCCTTCCCTCGTCTCTTTTTTTTTTACGGCGCGCTAGAACAGATTTCTCGGAATTTAATTCATTTTTAACGAAGCATACGCGAGCGCCGGAAAAAAAGAAACGAGCAAGAAGTAATTCGCGTTCAACCGGCGCTGCTTTATGCGCGGGAATAATACGCGGAAAATTGGCTGCACCTATCCCGATCGTCCACCATTCCGATCACATCGGTCATATTTTCTTTTCGCCGTTAATTGAAGTATTTGTCAGCGCATTACCAAACGCCAATTTTCACCTTTTTGCGCCGGGAAGTATCCGTAATTTTTGCTGAACGAAATTAGTTCGATTCGACATCTCTGGTAACACTGAACAAAGTTGCTCCTGGTTGAATTTTACGCAGACATCGCATCGGAACGTGCACAGCCAACTACGCAAAATCTGATATGCATCCCTTGAGTTCAACAGATTGCTATTATAAGCAATGAGGGTACGAATACTTATGGGGCTGACTGTAAGTCTTCGAACGTACATTAGTATTATTCACCGGTAAGAATTATCCCACATTTCCAGAGACGTTCCAATCTGGTGCTTAATCGGGAAGGTGTTTTTCATATCACACATCTTCGAAAGTGATTAATTATGTCGAACGAAACCAGAGGCATCGAGCTACGATGTGAGACCGGGTTTATAAACATCCAATTCTTTTACAAATATATGATAGTATTAACATCGACGATTCTTTAGAAATCGATGACTCAGCGTGAAAATATATTTCTGTAGTCGCTGCGATTCGATTTCGCGATTAAAAGAGTGCCTAGTCGATAAAAATTCCTCGACAATTAACGTTTTAAACGGTCGGGGCTAAAGATTCGGGTATGGAAGACGAAAAGTGAGGTCGCGGAATATCGATTCGCGGCCGAGGATTCATTATCGGACTGCGTTTTTATTTCTTCTGGTTCGACGAGCACCCCCAAAATGTTAATAACATTCGAGCGGCCCGGACTGAATTCTAAATATAAACCCCAGGGATGGCAAGGGGTGGCTGTGGGGTGCGGTAGCAGAGATGTAACGGTGCTCGATAATCGTTTCGTATGCGCGCAGAAAAGAAGTTTCATTAGACTTAATGAGGCCTGCTTCCGTTCCAGCTGGGTCAGGAAAACTCTTGCACCCTTGCAGAAGTTTCCGCAGCGTTTTCGCGGGTCTAACTCTCCATCTTGTTTATCTCGTGACCCACTTGACACTGATACCTTCTTCATGCTATTCAAAAATTTCTGCACCGCCGCGTCGACGCTGCACACCTGCACACGTAGTCGAATGCCGAAAACAAAGCTAGACTTCGAGTTTAGGGTCGCCCGCGTACGTCGTGCTGTTTTTGGCAACGAGGAGTTGGAGTGTCCGAAAGGACAAACCATGAAACACTTGACGCGCTTAAAAGTGTAGCCCATTCGCCCGCGTTGCCTACTTAAAATGCACCCTCCCAGTGAACAACATTCCCGGAATGATGAAGTTCCACGAAGAAACCCAATACACGAAATTATTTCAATTTTCATTGGTGCTCGTAACTTGCCCAAGCTGTTTTCATGATGTTCAAACTTCGCAGTCTCGATATTAAAACAAATTGTTCAATACGCATCGAGTGTTGTTTTATTCATACAAAGTAAAAATTTCAAAATGTGGCGGATGCATCTGTTCTTTCGTTTCATAATTTTACCGATGCAAAGATCATAAAACTGATCCAAAACCGTCGTTTGTATGCATGTGCATCAATTTTTTCCTTCAATAATTTTACTCAAGCGAAAATCATTAAATCCGCATAATTAAATACCACAGATGCATTCACTCTTCTTCTGAACATAATCGTACCGAGGTAAAAATGTTTACCGCAGTTCAGTTATAGAATCTTCTTTCCTTCTTCTGTTCCGATGTACGTATGCAAGAACTAATTCAGGATTGTCACCAATTTCTATTTATAATTTCGACGTGCCTCTTCGACAAATCACTCGAAACTGACTCTAAAAATTTCATTATTTCTTCACTTTTCATTTGCGTTCTCAAAAACCAGCCTGCAGTTGTCTACGAAAAGTTCTCTCGTTCTCCATTGCACTGTAATTGCTGGTTAAATAGCGAACGTTGCCGATTAAAGGTAAACGTTGCGCAGGTATTAGCAGCGAAGCAGAGCTGAATACTTTCTTCGCGGTTGTGTGTCTTTCCAGTTGGCAGGTGTCGCTTCTAAGAAGGATCCGGGACTCGGTTCGGGACATCGATTTAACTTTGGTACCGAGGGCGAAATTGAAAGATTACTCGGATCGAAAAATATGGTCGTCGGCTGGGCGAAGTTCGTGCACTGCGGAAGTACACAGAACGTTCATTACCCCGGTATTTGTCTTTAAAGTTGCCGTGAGGGGGGGTTGGTGGGGTCGCGGACATAAGGGAGCATTTTCAACTTTAACACGGTAATTTCGCGCATCAGCGACGTTCCCGCCGCGCGTCACCGTGCAGAGTGTGGCATCGGTTTAATTTCCAATGCCACCGCAAACGACAAAGTCGGCGAACTTCCATTGCCGTTTCCCTCGCTCTGTTCCCGACGACCCTGTCCCGCTGTATTCGCCGATGCCAATTGCTGCACCGCGATCGGCCATCCTAACTTCTTCGTGCCTAATTGTTGTGGACCGTTTCGCACCAGTTGGGCCTCCGAGGCTGTCTTCGAAAACTGGGCCACCCTCCGGAATTTATTGCGACAGAAATAAAACGACGGGGAGCTGAACATATTTCTGCAATGTATTCGGACGTAATTTCATGTCATCGACGAGTTTTTAACAAATGGTGTAAGCGATGCTCATTGTACACTGGCAAGGATTGTTAGATTTTGATGAAATGTTATCGATATTTAACCCTCCGCCTCCTATGACGGAGTCATTCGTGACTCGTTGTAACGTATACAGTATCAAGGTTGTCTGTGTTAGTAGCAAAGAGACCGCCAATGTTTACACCAGCCACATAATGCAGTATTATATTCTCGACAATAATCCCATCATAATAGGAAACGTTGCTGATTTTGAGGCAAATTAGTTGTATACAACACTTTGAGAGAGAAAGACGTGCGCCAGGAGTTCTATTATATATATTTGCTAATTTATTATTCATTATTTCCATTATTTTTGTTATCTTTGTTATTGTTATATTCGTTTATTACTTGGTATAATGTCTATCTCTCGAAAAATGATCAATTTCTTATTGATGAGATTGAAGAAGAGGATCTTCACAATTGTGAACAATTATCTGATGGTGGAAGTGCATCTAACAGCGATGCTGAACCCGAAGAACAAAATTCTGATTCGGACGAAGAAGATACATGAGAATCTGCAGAAAGTGTAGCGGTATCTAGTCGTAATTGGCAACCTATTGCACCAATGGACACTACAACATTGCAAAATCTTCCACGCAAATATTCACTTACCGAACAAAGTGAACATATAGAAACAGAAGATGAGTGCTTCCATTTTTTAATCAATGACGATATAATCGATGATATCATATTGTGGACAAATAAAAAAGCGAGGGAGAGCATACCATCGAACAAGAAATGGAAACCAGTGGACCGCATAGAAATGGATGCATTTTTCGGACTATTATTACTAATTGGGAGATTCAGAGAATCCCGAGAATGCAACAGCGATTTGTGGAAAGACGATGATGCACCTTCAAGAAGATTTTATTCTGCTGTAATGTCTAGAGATAGATTTACAGATATACTAAGGTATATTCGCTTCGACGATACCGCTACACGTGAAGCAAGGAAGACGGGCTACAATTTTGTGTAATATGTGTAAAAAATGAAATGTATAATAAAAAACGTTGTTTCTTTTGAACAATTCATTGTGTTATTTTTTCTTATTTTCCTATGTCCTAACAATATATTGGTCAAAGCCAAGAGCTTGAACGGCCGCCACTGGCGGAGTCATATTACCGAGGCTGTCGAGCAACCATTCATATGTAATTAGTGAAGTATCGGTGTGAGTCCGGCACAGGAGCCCATGCTGCAGTAATCGGAGGGTTAAACTTTCGCAAATTTGTTTAAAAAAAGGTCGTACAAGTATTTGTATGGGCTCGTTCCAAAGCTTTGGATTTCATTAACCTGGATTTATATTTTAAATTCTTTATTTGAATGTGGTTAGTCAAACGGATTCTTAATCCTTTGATCCGTATGAGTCAAATAATATGAAAGAGATTATCTAAAAGGATTAAATAACACTAAAACACATGTTTTATCATTTGATGTTGTTATTCGTCAGTTGTCTTATTTCTAAAATTATCAAAGTATCCAAGAATGTTCGCAGAATCATAATTTGCCAGCTAATGGCAAATAGTTCACGATTAAATTGTGTAACACTTTATTTTAACGGAAAACGAAATAGTTTATTTACACAAAACAAATGTACATACACGATGCTAACTGCTGCGTTACGAGACTGGTACAAAGAACCGAACTCGCACGGAGAAACTGACTCGTCGTCTCGGTCGCGGCGCGGATCGTCACTTGGGTCGCGGCGTAACACCTATCTACCAAGATACAGACTTTGTTAAGACAGGTGGGCAGAGAGGTCAACTTTATCCGCATCTACTCTCTACACTGCCTTTTCAAAGATTGTCGCAAGACTGTTTTTTTCCTGGCTGAGAGTGCCCTTTTTATACCCATTTTGGGTTGTAGCCCTGACCAATGAGCACCGAGTCTCGTACTTTTATGACTCTCGGTACCTGCTCCGCCGCGCGTACGGTCACCGAGCGTCGCCGGCGTACCGAACTCGTCACGTATCGAATATTTCTATGTACAAAAATCTTAAAAACTAACGTCGCGCTACAATTGGAAATTTTCTGCATTTGTAACAAAATCGAATAACAAGAACACGGGAAATTAAAGACACATTAATGTAGAAAATTCGATTGAATAAATAACGAAACACCTTTCTACTTTGCACGAATTTGTTGCAGGACGTACGGACTATTTTTATTCTGTTTACTTCACACTTGCAAGACTTCAGGAATTTTTGATACTTCGGTTAGCCGTAAGGGTTCGACTTGTCACGTCGGTAGAAGTAACATATTCGCGCGAGAATTAGATTCGAAGCGCCGCCGTGTCACCAGCGCGGAAGGAAAAGGGGGATGGTGGGCCATAGGGTGAGTGCAGGGTGCGTGCACGGGGGAAAGAAAGATGTGTGCAACGTGCGATGCGCGCCGAGAGATATGTGAACCGAGTCGCTCGCCAAGACAAACGTTTTTATTACGAAAAATCAGGAGGCGAAACGAAATCTAAGGCCGTGCGCAGCCGCGGCTTAGCTTTACGAAGATGCCGGCCGCCGTGCGTGGAATCTGACGTGGCCCGACGGTGCTGTTGGTGGCGAACGCATTTAACGCGGCCCTAAAAACAAAATTCGAATCCGAAACGCTTTGTAACATATAATCCTTTTAATAACTCAAAAACAGATATACGGAAGAATGTATTAGCAAATTCTCAATAGTTATTTTTTATGGAACGAATGCAAATTGAAAAAATCGTGGCTTTATACTTTTGATTACATTTGGTTGGGAGCGTTTTTTTGGATATTATTGCACGACTCTAGCTTGTTTAGATTATCGACGAGATATTTTCATTAAGTAGAATGTAAACTTTGAAGCTTGGTACACAGATATTCGAAGGAAGTAAACTGATTGTTATGCAGATTATGTTTTTGGAGCACGCTGGCTGATATTTTAATCATTTTATGAAGACGGGTCTCGGTTTTTATAGTTTTCGTTTTATTAAGTACGCGGTACACAGGCACGGGATATCAGAGGTAGAATGGTAGACGGGCTTATGGTAGCGAAAGGATTAACTTGACACAATTGGTGCGGTGGCTCGTTACTTTTTAACATCGGCCGCAACGTATTACCTCTTTGAAAAGCTTCATTTTCCTCCCGTTCCTTTCTGTTACAAATAGCGTAGGTGTAGCATAACGCGAATAGTAAAAAAATGCTATTTTACTGGATCGTAACTGTGCGGCGTGTTTTGACCCTCGGCTGGCGAAGATAAAGAGCGAAAAGGGGCAAACACGACACAGCGTAAAATTTTTCTCGTGTACGTTCCTTTGGTTTCCATATGATATAGTGCACCTTTTTGTGCTGCAATTACTCTTCGCAATAAGATCAATGCGACCGCAAAAAAATACCGTGGCACAGTTTGTCTTGATCATGTTGCTTTGAGCAATCTTTTTCTCGGTCCACCGCTACTACATATCTCTTTATTTTCGATAATTCGATGCCTCTCAAACGGTAGATTTAACGGGCATCAATATTTCTTTCAATCTCAAACTACTTTGTTCTCAGTGTTCTAAAAATGACACATGCACCAGCCATAAATATCTTTCCGTTCAAATGTATTTCATTTTCAATTCCTAGTACCGCTTGCACACAAATATTCTTATACTTTATACCACTCATCTTAACTGTGCGTGTTCACTATTTTACACCTTTCAGAAGACACATGTAAACACCAAACAGATAATCTTAACATAAACATGCATTCTTATCTTTAAGTTCTATTGTAAACTTCAATTATCTTCAGTCTGCCATTTGTCGGCTGCTTACGGCTTGAAATAATATCTAAACTACTTTTCTCAAATATTCATAAAATTCACGGCACTATCAAAGACCGTCGCAAACCAACCTCTGTTTAACATTCTCTAACTACCAGACTTCACGCATGTCAGAGTTCAAAGTCCTCAGGTTAGAGGCAAACTTAAAATCGTTTAAACTCCAGGAAACAGACTGTGCTTGGCGGGGATTCGTTCTGTGTGTATACCCTCTGATCACCTGACGTCATCACTCCCATTCCTAACACTAGTCACTAGACTACGGATTCTATGCATTTTCGACAAGTATAACTAAGCCAAATATAAAGCTATGAAGACATTCGAAGAATTTGAGGATATCTTTATATTATGTATAACTAATTGTGCCCATAATTATGAAAGTGGTCTAAGTCATATATTTCTTGTTACGAGATATTTAATGAATCGCATTTGATTAAATTAAAAAATATTTTTACATTATGCGACATTTTAATTTATAATTTTATTAGTCTTGATTAATGGAAATTTATTATAGATATGAAACTTTGTGTGAATTTCATAGGAAAATGTTGCTTTTAAAGCTTCAATTGACTTAGACCATTTTCAAAAATAACTGATTGTCCTATAATTGACTTAAAGTAATAAAAAATTGTGCTTTTTATTTGAGCCGTTTATTTTGAAAGTGATGTCACAACTTTAACGAAATAATTCATAAACATTTATTAATCATTTTTAAAAAGTAATCCATTTTTATCATAATTTCGAGTTTTTAAGATTTTTAAAATGTTCCTGAAAAACTGGGGGGATGTATGGTAGTAAACACATAAGATCATTATGTTTTTCTTTCGTTACTGGTCTGGTGGTGTTGTATAATGGAAGTAATTGAATATTTTCGTATATTTTGAACTTCCTCTTTTAGGTGAAAGAGCATCTGAAGAATTCAGGAGCATCTGAAGAAGTTTTATAGAACATTTTATATGGTTCATTTTTCACGAATGTCATCCATTGTATTAGCAGCCAAGACACAGATTTGCCCGCGGTATTTTTCCCCTTCTTGTTGTTGACTCCTCTAGTGATTTCGTTGAAATAAAATCCGTCTGCGACATTCGTTTTATCGAAAATGTATTGTTCTTCTTCTACACTTTTCTATCAGTTCATAATAGTGCTCAGGGTTGTATTAGTAATTTACTTTTTATACTTTCATTTCTACCAATCCAAAATCAAGGTCATTCGGTAGAATGGACCAAGTTATGTTTATATAATTTCCTTAAATTTTTGACTTAGACCACTTTCATAATTAACACTGAATGAATTCCATATAATGTTGAGATTACAACCACCATCTAACGGTTAATTTTTAACGATATCGTAAAAATTACATTGAATAAATTTAGTTTACAATAATGTGGTGTAAAATAACTGATAAACTCATTTTTTTTAAATTTTGACTTAGACCACTTTCATAATTATGGGCACAATTAAGAAGGCTACAAGAGGACAAATATTTTGATCAGACTCGAGTTTCTAGCAATTAACTTAGACGATTTATATTTAACATAAAAATCCAATACTCGCCAGAGTTTAATCTCCTTGCATCTAGGATAGATCGAGAAATTCCAGGAGATAAATAGTGACTAACGGGGATTGATTTCGTTTAGTATCGTCTAATCAGCCCACTTCCCTTAACACGTTCGTCGCTCAGCGTGAATCGCTCAAGTTTCTAACCGGGCCCAAATTCGGTAATTAAAACGCATAGGATAACGTTATATTTTATACATCAAATATAAATGAATGTATAACAAATGTAATAATGTATGAATTTTTAGTACTTTTATTTTGTATATTTGACATTTACCGGTGCTTATTCCATTAAATTCCTGTGCTACGAATGGGATTTTCATAAATTAAATAAGTAAAATCTTGAGTAAGAAGAGCGTCACCCATGTTTAGGTGACGGGGCCCCCACAGAAGCATACCTGTCACCCAGATATGGGTGACGCGGCGACGAACGTGTTAATACTGATGGCAGTTAAAACTTCCTACATTCAGAATGAAAGAAAAATTGTCGAAACCGAAAGAAACAAACAGCGACTCGCGGGGGTTGTTTCCGTGGAGAGGGTTAAGTCTGGCTGTTGCCCTGCGCTCCACCACCCGATCGGCCTAGGGATCGCAGGGTGGTTCTCCTCCGCCAACCAGCCAGCCAATCCCCACCCTCTCCCTCCCGGCCGGTAGCGCCACCGCGTGGCAGCTTTCTCAATCGCTCTGGTGGGGGTGGTCAGTCGGTCTCTGTCTGTCGCGGGCTGGTGGTCGGGGTGTTGTCGGAAGGGTGGAGGTGTCGGGCGCCAGTCGCTACGCGGACGTTGAGCTCGGGATTCCCCGTGTCGTGCCCGCCGAGACTTTTTTCCCCGAGTCGATTCCTGATCGCGCGATCGCCTCGCCTTTTAATCAGCCTCGATTTGCCGTTTTTCACTATTTTTTTTTCTCGAATTGTTTCTCGAATCGATACCGGCCGTCCCCCGGACGCCTTAGGGGATCGGCAGCCCGATAGATCGGGATCGGCCGCGTGTGCTCGCGATTTAGTGACGTTTTAACAGTGCCGATCTGTGTGGATCGTGTGACGATCACGATGATTTCCTGAGGATACTCGACGACTACTGTGCACCGCCCCCCTCCCGAGGACTTTAAAGGATACCGATCGTGTCAAGGACCACGCCGATTCGTGACCCCTTCCCGGGTAAGTGGATCTCGGGATCGATGGATCGCACGGGTAGTTTTATCAAGATCGTTGGCCCCTGTGGTTTTCGTGAGTTCGGTGAACCTGCTGGCCGCCCGTTCCCGTCTCTCGTGCGTGTTTCTCGTGTTCCCGAGCGATTTCGGAGTGGTCGGTGGTGGGGACAGTGAAGTTGATGGGATACCACTGTAATTAGTGGCGTATTTTAATTGCTGGGTTAAGTGGCTAGAGGATCGGGTGTCGAGGAGTTTATCCAGGCGTGTCCGCTCAGATTGGGTCACTTTAATTAATTTTTCGAATGTTTGAGCGTTGCCGTCGAAAGGACTCTGCGCCCTCCTGATGGGAGCGTTAAATATTTCGGCAACCGAAGTTGCCGTTAGTGACGATGGGAGAGTTCCGTGGTGACGGAAATCGTCTAAGAAGTTTGCTAACTTGCGCTATAATTGCGGTTTATTGAAGCAATCTGTGTTGATTGGAATTGTGCAGGGAATGTTTTGGTAGTTCGAACTATTTTATGGGGTTCGGAGAGCGATTAGGAACTGTGTTTCGCACCGTGCAGCCATCGGTGTTGCGATAGTTTCTTACTTTACGTTCGTTTGGTTTTTGTTAGGTTTGGTTGTTCTAATTATCAGGTGATCGTTTTAATTAGCAGGTGATTTCCTCGTCTGAAGTTCTGATTACCGTGCGAGTTTATTGCACCCTGGTATCTGCTACGCAATCTCAAGGTAGTTTAAACTACCTGCTGCAGTTTAGTGTAGACGCTAAGTACACTAATCTTGCTTTTGTTACCTGCTGTGCCGCGGAATTACTTTGTGGATTGAGGATTCAGGGCCTGGTGGGCTCCAGGAATTTATTCAGCTCTGTTTAACAGGATCTTGTTTGAGAGATCATACTAATCTAGTTTTTGTAGGATGAACGTTGCCACAGTAACCATGCTTTGATCGATTAGGATTCTGTTCATCTATATTCTCATGTTTTTGTAATCTAACCGTTCGAGATGTGCGTCGATTCTTTTGTTGGTTCGCACCAACTACAGAGAATATATAAAACAATCCAAACTTACACTGCGTAATGTTTGTCGATCTCCGTGGACACAAGACTTGTCGTCCAGGGACTAAGTAGGTTGTTTGTCATGGTTTCATCCGATTAGAACCAGATTGATTGGAGTTAGAGTTGATTGTGGTGGTCCTATGTCAATTTTCTCTGTGTTTGCCAAACGAGGCCCTTGTACCGCTTTGACTCACTTTTCTCCGTGTCTACAGAGTGTATACGGTATACGTTGCCATAAAGGTTAAAGGCCAATAAACTTTGCACACCGTTTCATTATTTTGTGATCCGTTCGAACAGCCTTAAACTTGCAGCCACAAAGTTCCAATTAACAATGAGACCCACGTCTCATTTTCTATGAAGGAGAATTCAATTGCTCATTTTTTTCACTGTATTTACCGTTTACTGTTGTGGGAGTTCGATAGTAGGCAGCTAATTAAATTAAAATTCTCATTCTCTTCGATAAAAGAAGTTGATTATTCAATTGTTTACATTGCCATTGCGTTTATATTTGACTGTTATGACACGTCGACAGCAGTCGTGGCAGTTTTTTCGTTGTTCAACAATGCAATTATAAGCTAACGTGGTGTAATAAATATAAAATCGAACACGCAGTTATACACATTTTAAAGAAAACAGCTATTAGACTTAATCGACAATAATTTTTTCAAAAATGCGCGCCGTAAACATGAAACTTTATTCGACCATACGTCTTCAGTGAAATTAAATTAAAACTGGTGACAGTGTCGCAAAGTAAACCTTTATTATTCTAAATGTCCTCATTAGACATAAGTCATAAGAATGTCATTAGAAATTCTCCAACGCCGTGAAACCTTCCCTGACTCATCTATCTGATAAACTGCAGCTTCTTCGGATTCAAATCGTGAGATCATGGAGTCGAATACCCGAACTTCAATTCTGGATTACTCTGCCATTTTTGCTTTCGCATCTTCGAGAGATTTCGCGAGTGCTATCGTCGAGAGTGTTCCGTTGCGATGCCAAGTCCCGCGAGAGATTCGTTCGTTCGAAAATCATCGCCAGCCAGTTCTACGGAATTAACGGCGTCGACGGCCGAGCAATTAGACGATGGACCTCGATAATCGTCGGCGAGCTGCTTCGATCATGGTTGGCCGGTGTTCTACCCCGTTTTTCAATCTTGTCCACGCCTCGAAGCGACCCACTTTCGCGAAAACGTGAGCTGTGTCGTCGAACAAGGATTTCCTCGCGGCCGTGTTTAGAGCGGTGTGTTTTTCAAAGTTTCGCGAAACTTTCTTGATTTAGCGTCCCGGATCTTGAGACTCGCCCTTTTTTCCGAGGCCGCTCTTGAATCCGGAATCCGCTCGGTTTTGCACCGGCGGCACTGTGCGAACATTTCGCAGCGTTTCTTGCGCTTCGGGGTTTTGGGGAAGGACTACTGGGGATTCTAAAGTGGCTCAGACCGTGCCGTGTGTTGGGTACTTTGGGTACCCTGTTTAGAATCTGCGAAAATTGTCTGGCTCCTGTAGGCAGTCTCGGAAATTCGCAAGTGCTAGGCATAAGTGATGGAATGCCAATTCTCCGAGAATCGTGTAGCGTGCGATTCTCCAGCTCGAAATGCTTCCGAATTGTTCTTTCTCTAACCTCTTCAGAGATATTGCCACGTATGCGTACGTTTAGTTTTCTTAAAATTATGATTATTCTAAGTGCAAAGAAAATGAGAATCAATTGAAAAACTGTTTACTATAGAATCCATTATCAATACGGAAAAGACTTCATCGAATGAAATGAAACGCATGATAAATGAAAAAGAAACAATTAAATAGATTGTTCCCTACTATAAAAATTCATCCCTGAAGAGGTTAAGATTAAGACGACTCTATAGCGAAACTCATTCTTCTGTTTTTAAGTAAAGCTATCGAATATTTCAAAATTTCCACGGGAATGAAAGTTAAAATCCATTCGAAATAATCGCGTAGAATCCAATCATTTTAGTTGGGAACATTGGTCAGTTTTTCCCAAACTTCCGGTGTGATTTCAAATTTTCGTTGGACCATAGTAGACCCGTCATAATGTACGTTTCGTCGGCTTTAATTTGAGTCGTCGAGTTTGAAAATTCCCATCGGAATACAATTTGAAATAGCTTCGACGCGAATCCATAAAATTCAGTTGTTTTATTCGGTACCGTTGGACAAGGTTTAAGTACTTTGCAATAAGATTTCGAATATTTTTACTATTAAAATGACTTTTTAGAATGTGCTTTCTTCCAGCTTTAATTTTAGCTATTAAAATGTGAATATTTCCAAATCGTATCGAAGTAATTCCTTGAAATCTAATCATGTTACTCAGTATCATCAGGCAAGGTTCCCGTGTTTTTTCGATATGATTGCGGATTTTTGTTTAAACGAAAATGGATCTAAAATGTTTCTAGTATAAGTGATTTTCGTTGAAAACAGGTGAAATGTTGTTGATTAACGTTAAAGAAAGAAGCTTCTACAAACTTTTATTAACTAAACAAAATACGAATTCGAAGATTCGAATTCGCTTCATTTAAAATTGGAACACCCATACCTTATCATTCGCGTCATTATGAACCTATCCTTAACACCATGAACATGAGTATACTCAAACAAAGAAGAACTTTGGCAGACATTCTTTTCATTTTTAAAATTATTAACCAAATAATCGATTGCCCATGCATTCTAGAACTAATAAAACTAAAGGTTCCTGCTAAAGCAATACGGTCAAAAGAATTATTTCACGTAGATTACTTTAAAAGCAATTTGCGATCTCAGAATTGTTTGGCAATCTTCTTGGCGACTTCTTTGGCAATTCATTGAGAAAATTTACAAACGCAGCAACTCTAGCCATTGAAACACACACTCTGTAATTACTTCATGACACACTCTTATATTATAATTTTTATTTATATTATTTCATTTATATTATTTAAATGTATTCCGGACTATGTATATATACAACCTCTATGTAACACAAAAGGGTCTTACTAGCCCGTTAATAAAGAATGATAAAATAATAATAATAATAATAATAATAAAATTCGAAGTGTCTCGAAACAACCCTATATGTAAGTAAATTAAATATTTTTATTTATTGTAGTGAATCATGGTTAAAAACAGTTCGATCGACTGTGCAGGTATACATCCAATATGTATATTCCGCGAAACATGCCCAACTGGATAATCCGGTAAACGGGTATCGTTTCTGCTACAAAGCAGTCACCCCCGGTTACCTCTTTTTTTCCTTCCTCTCTCTATCTCTCTGTCCGTCTCTATCCGTTTTTTTAATCATTTTTCAGCGTCGCGGGTAATCGGTGAACCGCTTTAACGCAACTAAAACGCATCGTAAAAATATATGAGCCGATAAACGTGCAACGGTGTTTACGTTAAGCGCAACTTTCCGTGGAATTAAATCGGGAACGAGCTACTTCGACACGCAACATTATCGCGCCGATTTTCCGAATCCCGCGGTGTCGCCCGTTCCGAGGAAGCGTGGAGGGTCGCGAAAACCATTTTCCCCATGCGAACCGTGTGCGCCGGATGGGCTCCGTGTATTTATCTTCTCTGTCTTCTCTGCTCACCTCCGGTTTCCTTATTTTCCGAACTTTTTACCCGTTTCCACGAGCTAAGCTTATTTTCGAACAGTCTCTACGTATTCCAAAGCGAGAACTGAATCGCTCGACTTTCTTAACCATAGAAAAATTCACCGTATCCCGCGGAAAGAACGGAACCGATGGCAAAATTGTGCGTAAGCCGCCACCCCTCGGTGTCGCAGAGAATTACATAAACGAGATTATATTTTTATTCGCTCACTGCTTTGAACAATATTATATTTTTAATCAAATGTGAAGAGCTTTCTATAACAGTGCTGCGACAAATTCAATGGAAAAATTGACTTATTCCAAAGCGACGATTTAATCGTTAGATTTTCTTAACCGTCGAAGTGTTCGCCATATTCGATGGAAAGAGTGGAATTCATGGGAAATCGTGCAAAAAACACATTCCGCTTTTATCGAAAATTACGCGGTTACATTGATATTTTTAAGCGAATAGGATTATATATTTGCTGATTAATGCTGCGAAGAAAATTATATTTTTACTAGACAGTGATGTGAAAAAGCAAAAGAAAGTAAATTAATAATAGTTTTATACGACAGCGTCGTAATAAATGGAGCGAAAAAATGTACATTTTTCAAGGCCGTCGCTTCGGATAGCTGGCCGGGCAGATGAACAATTTTCGAAGCTGTCCGTTGTTTTCGTCGGAAATTGTTTTCAGGCCGTACCAGGGCAGAAAGAGTCCGCGTTACCCAGGATTAATGACGTCACTGAATTTCGTATGAAATGGCCACGCGACGGGCGGCAAAAATACTGTAAATTACATAATGGCCGCGTCGCTAATTCGCGGCGCTCTCGCAGAAACGAGTTTCATTGCACCGGCAATGGTCGCCCGTTTAAATTAATCGCTCCGTAGGAATTATTCATCGGCCTTCAATGCCGAATGCGTGTGTCTGCGATTCCCAGCTTTTTCTACAATTCCTCGCCAGAATGCGCAACCTTTGTCCTGGATTTTCGATGTAACTGTAATTACAAGGTAACTGCACTTAATAGGCGATGGTTATTATTATATTATTCCATAAATAATATTGGATGGGAAGCTATTGTAACTGAGCATTCTAGAAAAATAAAGTGGTATTTTATATTCCACTATGCAGGGTGGGCCGAAAGCCGTAGTACAGGGGATGCATCGAGCAGGGGGTAATTTTACGTGAAAAAATAAGACAAGAATTTGAAAGGACATTTTTTTTATCCAGGCATCCGTCTTCGAGAAAATCAACTTTAGAATTTGTTAGAAATTTCCACGGGAATGAAATTTAAAATCCAATCGAAATAATCGCGTAGAATCCAATCATTTTAGTTGGGAACATTGGACAGTTTTTCCGAAATTTCCGGTGTGATTTCAAATTTTCGTTGGACCATAGTAGACCCGTCATAATGTACGTTTCTCCGGCTTCAATTTGAGCCATCGAGTTTGAAAATTCCCATCGGAATGCAATTTGAAATAGCTTCGACGTTTAGAACATTTTTTTTATCCAGGCATCCGTCTTCGAGAAAATCAACTTTAAAATTTGTTCATCTTTGCAAAAGGCTTAGTTGTCGATTTTTCTATTTCAGTTGCCTTCGTTCGGGATAATGTTTACAAACCTTGACAATGATGGAAACTATGATTTATACTTCGTATACTTGAATTGCAAACCTGTGAACATAAGAGTAATAACACACGAACAAAACATGATTATTTTCACTTATACTTTATAAATATTCAACACATATTTAAGACGTGCGTGATAACAGTTTGAAAAATCATATAATACAATATAAATATTAAAAAATATGTGTATAGTTCAGCACGATTCCATAACTCAATGAACAGTTAATCGTGTTGCTGATTATATATAGTAATTATTAATGATAAATAATCGTGTGTTCATCGGAAGAGTCTGATGATGATGCTTCAAGGATAAATGAACCCTCTTGCATCTTGTAATTATGCGACTGGTTCAGTTTATCTCGATCATTTTACACCTCCTGACAACTATCACGCATTTCGTTCACCTGTGGTTGCGTAAATAATACACATATATACACAAATCCATCAAAGCCATGCATACGCGTCTGATGTGATTTTAGTGAAAAATGGCGGCCACGAAGGAGCGAGACGGTGACTGGAATCAGGAAGCGTTTTTTCTTTTACTTACAATCGGCCAGGCTCGAGTTTCCTGGATATTTGGACTATTAAGATGGGATTATTTAATGAATAAGGAAAACACATTTGTCCTACTTCTGCGAGGCTATTATCATAGTTGGATTAGTTTTCCTCAACTGACTTCTTCCGAGTGTATTTATCAAATACAAAATTTTAAAGGTAGACGAATTTGGGTATACTACTATGCTATTCGTGATTTATTGGCACGATTTACCAGACAAGTACATTTTCCTCTATCTTCTGCTTTCAATACTTGCTTCAGAAAATTTGCATTTTTCTCGAAAGCTTGCAAATTTATTTATTACTTGTTTACCGGTGTCGCGAAATATTTTCCGAGTTTCGTTATTTATTGAGCTAGAGACAATGATGAGAAAGGGAAAGGACGACGATTCGGTATTCCCTGTGATCGACCGAATCGAAATCGCAAAAACGTGCAGAGACCGTTTCCCGTTTCCGCGTTAATTGCCCCGTTCTTCCGGCGCCGTGGCCGGAAGCGAGACGAGCCGACGCGGAACGGCGTCAACGGGCAATTACGCGACATAATTTTGAAAAACCGCGGCCACGGCGTGTATCATCGGTTCCCGATAGGTTCGGTTTATTACCAGTCGTTCCGCGGCGCACAATATAGGAGTGAAACACGTTTTCGTCGAGCCTCGCAATTGACTATCGTCGCCGTTCGTCGATTCCGCGGCAGTGGCGCGTGTTTAAATAAACTATAATCGAAATCGTGTCCGTTGTCATCGCTGACAATCGACCGACAAAACGTTAACATCCGTTGATCGTAAAAGTGATACAACACGTTCGAATATGCAAATACGGGAGCGCGCGCACGCGACGAGAGCGTTCCGCGGAGGCTGGTATTATTTAAATGGAAGTAATTATACCGTAAAGTTGATCACGTGAACAATGATCTAAGGTAATGTGATAAATTTCCGTGGCCGGGTCCCGCAGCCTCTCAATTATTACAAATTAATTTGTTCGATAACGCGACCGGTGACCGGTTCGAATTCATTTATTATTTAACTGTTGATTGTGCTACTTAATACGCCGAACTTCGCCGGCCAGAGGCAAAATAATTCGGCGAGTCATCGATCGCTGTCGATATTTCGACAGGAGGGAAAGAAATTTATAGGGTGAGCGAACGAAAAGTTTCTTTTTTAATAATTCGTTGTTAATTTGCTGTAATTATTTATTCGCCTTATTGAAAACTGATTTATACTATAATCGCGCTATTCAGATTTGATTTTGTAAGAGAATACGGAATATAATTAGTTTTAGATGATATAGAAATTACAATATCTAAGATTGTAAATGTTTCTTTCAAGAATCTTCTTTCGGTAAAGCTAGAACAATTTATTTTCTAATTATCCATTTTCATTGCAAATCACAACACAGAATTCTTGCACACCGTGCATCGCATTTCACCGTGTATTTTGCACAGTCGATGAAATAGATTTATCCGAACAACATTCCTTTGTTTCGGTGTTTGTTCGTTGCGATCTGTATAAAGTTGACCTTGATGGAGCTACGGCGCGAAATTATTGGAAAATCGAAACGATTTGCAGCGATTCGTTGGAAAATTTTAATGCGTCGATCAAACATGCATCAATGGAAATAAAATAAGCATTTAGATGGAATTCCTTATTGGTTCGCCACGCGCATGGAATTTGTTTCGACGCAATTCGTTGCGGTAAAACTATTTTGAAAAAATAAAGACCCGTGTCCATTTACAGTAACGTTGTCGTTACAATTTTTCGCCCGGCGATTCCAAATAATTCTCGATCAGCGGCGCGAAGTAGTTAACACATTGGTCGCCGCACCGCGTCGGTAACTGCAAAAATTTCGCCAAATAAAAACGGTTTTTTCATCGAGTCGGCCACTTTGAAACCAATATTTATCGCGGCGGATAATCTTTTAACCCTCTTCGGATACTGCGGCTTGCGCAGATATTTATTCTATTCAATGTATCCAACCGAAATATTGGCGTAAGTACCCCCGTTTTTTCGTAGGAATCTTTTGAAAATATCAATCCTTATCTTTAATCTTTTACGGTCGAGGATTCTTTTTAAATGTTCAGAATAGTTTTCTTCAGAGAGCTGGATTTCGCACCGCAGTTCGAAATAATAAAAATAACCAATTTATCCCGAATCTCTGTTATGTATACAGTCAGTCCCATAAGCATTCGTACCCTCGTTGCTTATAACAGAAATCTGTTAAAATCAAGGGACGCTTCAAAGATTTTGCAATAACCTTTTTGTTACGAATTAACACATGTATAAAGTTTATTTATACGAAATTATAACAAAATTGATTAACTAATAACAACAATATATTGATTTTACTCCTTGTAGTACATAATAGCAGTTCACAAAAGTATTCGTACCAGTGTAAATTTGATGAAAAGATCGCATATCAGAGTAGCTGTTTTACTTTATATTAATTTTCTAGTATTTAGTGAGTCCACTTTAAGGCTTATTATATCGTTTAATCGATTTGGCATTCCTTCTACCAGTTTTAATGTGACATTTGGTTCAATACTATTCCAAACTTCCAAAATTTTGTTTCTCAGCATTTGTTTATTGAAAATTTCTTGCTCGTGCAGTCTTTTATCTATTTCCGCCCATAAACTTTCTATAGGATTTGTATCTGGACTCTGAGGAGGTGTATGTAAAAAATGGGGAACGTGGGAAAGTATCCACTCACGAACAATCTGAGCAGTATGCTTCGGGTCGTTGTCGTGTTAAAAATAATAGTCATCTACAAGACCAAGCTTAATCGCACTTGAGTGCAGATTTTCCTCGAGTATACTTTTATACTTTATCTTATCCAAAATTCCGTCGATAAAGACAAGTTTGCCCACTCCGGATGCCGCCATACAGCCCCACACCATCGCGGAACCTCCGCCGTGCTTTACAGTTGGTTGTACATTTTTTAATTCTAGTTCTGTATTAGACTTTCTCCAAACTTTTCCTCTTCCGTCACATCCAAAAATATTAAATTTCGACTCATCTGAGAAAAAAACTTTCTTCTAAAAGGTATTACTTTGATTTCGGCACTCCTTCGCAAATGCTAATCTCTTTGTCCTGTTAATTTGACTAATGAAGGGCTTCTTACTCGGTGTTCGTCCATGAAAATTTTCACTTCTCAATATTCTTCGAGAAGTTTCAGCAGAAACCTTTTTATTGAACATGTCGTTACACATTGTAGCTAACTTAGGTGCGCTTATTCCAGGATTTGTTTGTACTTCACGTATAATAGTATTTCTTTCTCAAACTGTTAAAATCTTCGGTCTTCCAGTACGTTTGTTGTTTAAGAAACTATCACTTGTTTTTATCCGTTTAATGATGAATTGAATCGTCGATTTACTTCTGTCTACTATTTTTGCTATCTCAACATAACTATTGCCCTCTTGGTGTAATTTAAAAATTATTTTACGCTCTTCTAGAGTAGTTTCGGACTTCTTTCGACTCATTTCTGATTACTGATGTTATTCTGACAAAGTTTCGAACTAGGCTACTTTGTTGGAATTCACCCAACCAACTATCAACTATGGAAATTATTTTCGATGTAAAATGACGGTGTAACAAAACAAAATCGACTCTGCTAAGAATGGTACGAATACTTTTGTGGACTGTTATTACGTACTACGAGGAGTAAAATCAATATATTTTTGTTATTAGTTAATCAATTTTGTTATAATTTGGTATAAATAAACTTTATACATGTGTTCATTGAAAATAAAAAGTTTGTCGCAAAATTTTACACGCATGCCTTGATTTCAACAGATTTCTCTTATAAGCAATGAGGGTACGAATACTTATGGGACTGACTGTATGTATAAGTGAATCACATTGTTGGAGCAACTGGATTAAGATAGACAGTCCGGATAACGTCTATAAATCGACATTTGACCACAAAGGGTTAATTGTGTACGAGAAAATTGTTACATTCTTTTAAACTTATTCAGCACATTTGTCACATTTGAAGATGAACATTTTCTGGATTTAAAATTTATGACATGCGAAAAGTTGTTCTAAAGATTATCCGACGTGAATCGCAGGTATTTCATATCTTCATTGTTGTGAATATTTCGAACGCATGAGAACTTAAAATTACGAAACAGTAAGAGTCTTTAGAATTGTTGAAAAATACGGTTACACGATTCGACGTTTATTAAAATTATTCAGAGAAGCGAACTGCAGTTTAATTCGGTATCGAAATTTGCGGTACCACTGCGGCGTTATTTAAATTAACAATTTCCGCCGAAATCAAGTTTCGTAATTAATAAACGACCTAATATTTAGCACTGGGCGGCATCAATTTCTATTTATTTCCATACGATGCAGAATAACCGGACAATATACGAAAGAAATATTATCGGGAATAATTTGGGTTTCGTAACAAATGGAAATGAAATATTTGTTTTAATCGAATATTTACAAATATTAAATACTATATTAATGAGTTTATTTCATCGGTTCCAAGCCTAAAAGACAAATTTTCTATCAGTGGCATATCCTACTTTGTTTTGCGCACTCGCGACGAAGTTGTATCGTTTATTCCCTTTTTTCAAGTGACTTTCTGTTTTCTACTATCAGACTGAACTCCCCCCTCAAATCGAAGGGTGCTGCTTGTAGAACGGGTGAAAAGAAGTTCGGTTGAAGTTGGTAACAGGCGAAGCCTCTCGCTCAACTAAAATGAAAAGGTCACCGGAGAAGAATGCGTCCCGTTACAGCCACCCTCTCATGAACACCGATAATCGAGAATCGGATAAACTGTTCGGGACTCTGTCTGTTTGCATCCATTTCGAAGGGTATCCTCGTCTGCGAAGTTTCAATGTCTCGAAACTTCGAAAAAAGAAGAAGAAGAGAAGGAAAAAAACGAGCTACTACGCTGAGGGGAAAATCTATTGGAAGACAATAGTACTATTTCAGTGGCTCTGAAGTACCGACATTCGCCGCGCATTAAATTCCAGTAAATTCCAAAGCTTAGAGACAAATCTTTTCTTGCAACAGTGGCGTTCATAAATGCACATACATATACCTAAATGTTATGTGAACGTTATGTGCATTTCTTATTTTGACTGTCGAGTTCTTGGTGCCTGTTCTCTACTATTTTTGAATAACAATTTTGTGATCCTTCCAATTTAAAGGATATCGTTTATGTGAGTCACAGCGAAGGTAAACTGTATAGTATATTATCGACTATGAAATTGGTGTTCCTCTATTTGTATTATTTTCGAATAGTACGCTGATAGTGTCTCTCAATGGATGTGTCATTTTGTTATGTTATAACGAAGTATTAAAAAGTATTTAACAAAACTGGAAGTTGTCACCCCTCGAACCCACTGTAAACATCTAAATAAACCGTTAATCTTTATACTGATCATTATGGAGAATAAAGATCTTTATTTTCGTTAATAATTCATAATAACATAAGCGACAAGAACCGAACAGATTTTGCAAATATACAGATTAACAAGAACTAGCATCAACGAGTAGTATATTTTCTCTTCGCAACCAGCAAAACGCCGTTCAAGTATGAACCTGCAGAGAGATCCGGAAGCAAGCAAAGTCACCGCAGAATCGTATGGCACGACCCGGAGCAAGTACAAATAATTAAAAATAGGGAACAAGTTCCGTTAAAGCGGCGGACGAAGGTAAAGCCTGCAGAACCAGTAGTTTCCGATCAAAGAGCAGCTACATGGAGTTAGATAGAATCGTGGGAGGTTTGCGAGTGGTTTTTCGAGCCGAGGACTCGCCTTCGAGTCGCAGTAACTCGGACTCCCTTTGCGGCGAACGTAGTTATTTGCCGGTACTTTGAAAACTGCGAAAAGATTGTTTGCGGGAATAAAGTTTACAGTGGTCGGGGATTTCAAACGAACAACGATACGCTAACTTATACCACGCACGTACCATGGGATACATCGAGAAAAACGAAAAGGGAGAGCGGAAAACAAGGACAGAGAATGATACGGATAGGGAGGGATAAAGGGAGAGAATGAGAATGGGAGAGAGAGAGAGAGAGAGAGAGAGAGAGAGAGAGAGAGAGTAGAGAGATAAGAGTTAGACGCAGACTTTTCGTTTATCGACGTTAAAATATCCCCAGGAACCAGGCTGTAACGAGACCAACAAAAGGGCATCCGACGAAGAATTCTTACCTCGAAACCCGGAGAACAAACGTTGGCTCGCGTGCGAACGGCAATCTCGGGTCACGCGTTTAACAACGCAATTTATATGCGTCCCCCGGTCGATTTACATGCGAAAGAAACGGCCGAGAAGTGCCTGCCGGACAACAATAGATATTTACACCGGCGAGTTTTTGTCACCGGACACCGATGAAATATCGCCGCGACCGTTCCCGTTTACCACCGCCATGGAGAAGCCCCTACAAATCGGAACATTCTCGCCAGATCGACCCGGTCAATGCACTGTTGCCTACAGAAACGAGTTCTTCCGATTTTCGGCTGATACGAACACTTCACCGGAGAATAATCAATACAGCACAATCACTGAAATTACCTCTAGTTTTACCGCTCTTCGTTATATCATTATTTTTAATTATGTACAACGTTCCGGAAGTTCGAATCTACAGTCAGTCCCATATGTATTCGTACCCCCGTTGCTTATAAGAGAAATCTGTTGAAATCAAGGGACGCATGAGAGATTTTACAATAACCTTTTCATTACGAATTAACACATGTATAAAGTTTATTTATACGAAATTACAACAAAATTGATTAACTAATAACAACAATATATTGATTTTACTCCTCGTAGTACGTAATACGATAACAGTCCACAAAAGTATTCGTACCAGTGTAGATTTTATCAAAATATTAGAGTAGCTTTTTTACTTTATATTAATTTTCTAATATTTAGTGGGTCCACCTTTATGCCTTATTATATCGTTTAATCGATTCGGCATACTTTCTACTAGTTTTAATGTGATATTTGGTTCAATACTATTCCAAACTTCCAAAATTATGCTTTTTAACATTTGTTTATTGAAAAATTTCATGCTTGTGTAGTCTTTTTTCTATTTTCGCCCATAAATTTTCTATAGGATTTACATCTAGACTCTGAGGAGGAGTATGTAAAAAATGGGGAACCTGGAAAAGTATCCACTGACGAACAATCTGAGCAGTATGCTTCGGGTCGTTGTCGTGTTGAAAATAGTAGTCATCTTCCAGACCAAGCTCAATCGCACTTGAGTGCAGATTTTCTTCGAGTATATTTTTATACTTTATCTTGTTCCAAAATTCTATCAATAAAGACAAGTTCGCCCACTCCGGATGCCGCCATACAGCCCCATATCACCGCGGAACCTCCGCCGTACTTTACAGTTGGTTGTACATTTTTTAATTCTAGTTCTGTATTAGGCTTTCTTTTCTTTATTATCATATTTCATATTTTTGAATGGGACGGAAGAGGAAAAGTTTGGAGAAAGCCTAATACAGAACTAGAATTAACCCTTTGCACTCGATGCCATTTGAACTGTAATTCTAAAATAACTATTCTGACATATAGTATTTTCATTTTATATTACTAAATGTATTTTGCGCATGTGAAATTGAATCTTGTTACTCATCCTACGACAGTTATACTTTTAATAATTTTTGAAATCTAATTTTCTCATAATATAAATATTATTTGGGAACGTGCTATAACAATATTAATGGTGACTCAGAGTCACCACTTGAGTGCAAAGGGTTAAAAAATATACAATTAACTGTAAAGCACGACGGAGACTTCGTGATGGTGTGGGGATGTATGGCGGCATCCGAATTTTGGATAAGATAAAGTATAAAAATATGCTCGAAGAAAATCTACACTCGAGTGCGATTAAGCTTGGTCTGGAAGATGACTACTATTTTCAACGCGACAACGACCCAAAGCATACTGCTCAGATTGTTTGCGAGTGGTTACTTTACCACGTTCCCCATTTTTTACATATTCCTCCTCAGAGTCCAGATACAATTCCCATAGAAAATTTATGGACGGAAATCGATAAAAGACTACGCGAGCATGAAATGTTCAATAAACAAGTGTTAAAAAACAAAATTCTGGAAGTTTGGAATAGTATTGAACCAAATATCACATTAAAACTAGTAGAAAGTATGCCAAATCGATTAAACGATATAATAAGGCATAAAGGTGGACCCACTAAATATTAGAAAATTAATATAAAGTAAAAAAGCTACTCTTATATTTCGACAAAATCTATACTGGTACCAATGCTTTTGTGGACTGTTATTAAGTACTACCAGGAGTAAAATCAATATATTGTTGTTATTAGTTAATCAACTTTGTTATAATTTCGTATAAATAAACTTTATACATGTGTTAATTCGTAACAAAAAGTTTATTGGAAAATCTTTTATGCGTCCTTTGATTTCAACAGTTTTCTCTTGTAAGCAATGAGGGTACGAATACTTATGGGAGTGACTGTATTTATAAAGGGGTTGGAACAGAGTAACAGACACATAAATTGTATGATTTTCGAATAACGGTGCAACAGTAAACGGTGTATTAGCCCTTACCTGTTCCTTGTTTCTAAAGATTGACGTGTTCATTGATATCCAATTGTCGCACTGGTAAAAAATTAATACGACCGAACGTTAAATTATTAACTTCGTCAAATTCTCTTCAAGGAGAATGCAAAGTAAAAGATGATGCAGAAAGTATTCGGACATAGGTTATTAACGTTGCTTGCAACTAATACAATCATATATAGAATAGATTATTTGTGATGAGGATTGATGCACGATTTTAAGAATTGTTTGGCTGCTATAAGAGTTATAAGAAATACTTGTAATGTTTTAGAAAATAGTTCCTTTTTATATGTTTCGATTTCTTAGTTAATTGTACATTCTTTGTACATTGTATATACAAAAACATAAATACATCGCATGCTATTGTTGAAGAATTTATCCGCAGTGAACAGAGTTTCGTCGTCGATAGACGGCGGAAGCAACCCCGTTACGGCCGCGCGAGTAAATAAAACGAAACAGGACGATGATCCAACAGCCGTCGAAGGAGTTCAAACATTTATTTCCCGATTTTATTTTGAAATGTATTCGACTCGTGAAGCGTGATACTATTTCCGTTCGGGACTGGCTGTCGGGCGGCTCGCGGGCCTTGTTAATCACGCGATGCGTAAAAAACGTTAGAAGATTGACCGGAAGGGCGGCACGCGGGCAATGCCGGCACCGATGGTGGCCCGATGTTGGCCCCACGATGACCCGACGATGGCTCGGCGGTCGTCCCGATGGCGTGCGTACTGAGAGAGCGAGAGAGAAAGAGAGAGAGAGCGCGCGCGGCAGGTGACGGTAACGCAGTTTGCTCCCTGTATCGAACAATCGAAGCGAGGCGCAACGCGCGTGACGACTGTACAAAGGCAGATGCAATTTGACGCATTGTGAGCCGTGTGCGAGTGGGCCGTGTGGTGCGACACGCCATCGAGCTACACGCTCCTGTCTGTTTAGCGTAGTCGCTATACTCTTTCTTTGTTCCTTCCTTATTGGTTCCTATTTGCTACGACATGTGCTTCAAATTGTAGCAGTAGGACCTACGGAAAAATTTAGGAGGTGGGGGCGGTAGTTGGCTGAGTTGGCGGTAGTTTGGCTGAAAAATTTCAGTGTTCCTATGTACATTAAATTTGGTTTAACAGGAATTTTAATTATCCGCAGTTTTGATTAACCTTATTATAGTCCGGTATGAGAATCGCGATAGAATTATATTGTCACTTAGCGTTATCTATTGCATGTACTTTTTAGTCTGTTATAAGATGAATTGTTAAACGAAGATGTGTTACGATTGATATACTAGGTGTTACAAAAAAATGGTTTATCAAGTGTACGATTAAGATTAGCAATAACAAGAATTTTTTCATAACTGCAAATTTAATAAAAATCTGTTTTTCACGTGCGTCTTTCCTTAGTTAGAATGCAAAATTCGCACCTACAAGTATTCCTTTCGAATGTCGGATTGTTTGATATCCATTTTCTATCCGTTCTATTTCTTCTAAATTATTTATAGGTGACAATTGGATTAATGTTTCAAATTTAACTACCCCGCATTTTTACATTGCGTGGACAAGTTGTACAATCACCTGGCTTATTTCGTCCTCGGATTCCTGAATTTCATTTGCTATTAACGTAATTTAAAATTTGATATTTCCATAAGTTGGACACTATGTCTTTTTAATAGTACTCAATGAAAATCACGTTTCATGTTAACTAACTTCGATGAAACTACAAGACCTTCATGTTGTAGAACGTGAAGCGTTAATAATTGTTGATATAATTTCAGAAGTTAAATTCTGATGTAAATTTTTGGAGGTAAAACTACGATATCAATTACGCTTGAACACAGTTTTTCGTAAACTGGATGCGAAGGTGCGTTATCTAGAAATAATACAGCCTTTAGACGAACATGCTTGCGTGTACTTCAGAATTCTGTTATAGTTGGTGCGAGAGCCGGTTAATCAAAATAACGAATAATCGAACGCTGGATAATTAAACCTGTGAATAATCGAGTACTGGTTAAACGACCTACCACCTAGAAATGTTCTGTTTTTGAGCTCAAATGCCTAAAACTGTCCTAAACCTAATTGACGCTGTCCTAAATCTGTCCTAAATCTACTCTAAAACTGCCTAAAATCTGTCTTAAAACCGTTATAAAACTACCCCGAAACTACCCTAAAACTACTTTAAAATTGCTCTAAATCTAACCTAAAAAACTATCCTGAATATGCCTTAAAACTGATCTAAAACTCTCCTAAATCTGCACTAAATGTCCCTAAAATTGCTATAAATATCCCTTAAGACTACTCTAAATATGTCTTAAATATCCCCTAAATCTGCTGTAAATGTCAGATACCTGAAAATTTTGGGTATCAAAATCTGGTTAAGTAATGAACGAAGTATCGGTAACTTAGCGACTCGTCCTAACCACAACCTAACCCGATTTCAATATCAGGTTTCCAAATATTACAAAATTTCGGGACCCGATCCAAACCGGAGAAAAATTTCCGATCTGATTTGAACCTGAAATGTCAGGTACCCAACCACCCCTAGTCTTCTGTTAGGGCAACACGGTCACGTCTGCACAGGCTACTTTAACCCTTTCAACACCGAACAACGATATATCGTTATTGGCTACTCTTGAAAAATATTGTTTTCTTAATATTTTTATTAATAGCAATTTCATTCCTTATTTCTCCTCCCTTTTTGAATTGAGTAATTATTAGGTTTTATAAAACTCTTCCAATTTCTTTGCGGGACTGTATCAAACTACATCGAACGAGTTTTGTAAATTTCTTTCAGGTAAACACGACTCTTTTGGTCGGCACTACGAGGGTTAACCCTTTGCACTCGGTTGTCCCCTCTCAGGGGACATCGTAATTCTAATATATGACTAAACATTAAAGTTTATTAGCGATTTGCAACTATTTCTCGATGTCTACAAATTCATATAAATCGAATATTATAACAATATTATATATATATCGTATGCTATATAATAATATAAATGTTTATAAGCGCTGGTAGGTAACATCCATTATGGCGCCGAGTGCAAAAGGTTAAATAAAGATAGTAACGGCAAATCTTGTATTTAAGCTTTTGTCAAGATTCAAAAGTATCAAACCTCTGTTAGGTAAATCAAACATACTCTCCCCATAAGACGTTGTGCATGTTTTAACTAGCTCGAGGGTAATGTCAGCACTCTTTCATGGACATTGCCGATGTTTGTAACTGCTAGCACCTTTCAGACACTGTCAAGTCCCCTGCACGCGATCCATGAAATCATTCAGATTCATCGTCACCGACCGTAGACGCGTTTCCGCCGTAATGAATGCTAACGAGTGAATCAGGTCCTTTCGGCTCCGGGATCCGCTCGATTGTCACTGCCCGGCCAACCTGAAACGCGTGCTCTCCGACGCGTCACGCGTCCAACGAATTGTATCGACAACCATTCGCCGAACTTTCTTTGTGATCATGGTGGCCGCCATACGTATCCAAGAGCACAGTCCTATCTCGCCAGCCGTTTTTGCACGGCACTTTGTTTCCCCTGTGCGATTCTTCGCGTCCCGGCGAACGCGGAACGATATTCAATTGTCGCGCGGAATTAATCGCCCCGTCGTCGTGATGACGCGTCCAGTTTTTCTACTGGTTCGCGATCGCAGCTCCCGATGAATCATTGCTAATTTAGCTTTTGTCGCGCGTCTTTTGTTCGTGCTTGTTATGCAGCTTGTCTTGCCCACCTCTGTGATTAAGTGCTCTTTTCAGTACTAGTAATTAAAAGGATCTCCTTTTGTTTTCCTCAGTTTGTGTTGTTTATGGAAATATTTGGTGAATGTTCTTGCTGGTAGGCGATGGTTTATAAAATTTGGATTTATTATTAACACTTTATTTACTGGAATACTATTAATCAGTTAGCTGTTGCAACGCCTTTGAGCAATAAGTAAGCTACTGCGATTTTACCGGATGTGTTAGATTTTCTTCATGTTTTTCTCTTTAAATATAACACTTTTGTGAAAGATATAATTTAATAAAAAGTATTAAAGTATAGATCCGTTTTAATTGGTTAGATGCTTTTGACGTCACGATGAAATGGCAATATTTTGTGTTATGACCAGTATACTCGTGAAAACCAGCTAACTGATTATTAACAGGCTTTTGAATGATTGGGCTGTGTGTATTTATTGAATTATAGATGGTATTGCCGTCGCTTTTAAGGCATGTTCTAATGAACTTCCTCCTGTTGATTTTCGATGTAGAAAAAACTATTACGGAATCCTGGGGGTAGATAAAGTGTTAAAAGTGAGAGTTTCTGTCTGCGAATTTCGAGTGAAATTGGTTCAACGAAAATTTGAGCTCCCATTTTTTATCATGAAAGTTTCTGATGTATAATTATTTATCTATCAATGTACCACATCCGATGCCTACTATGACCGTTTGACGCTGATGTCGGCTGCCATTTGTTCACGTTAGAGTAACGACAACAAATACGGAAACAAATGTAGCAAATATAATTACTATGTAAAAAAGGCTAATGGGTGTAATAATAGTAATTATAATAATAATAATGGTGACAGTGTTACGAGCCGAGGGCCAGTTGCACACGTAGCCGGAGGCAAATGAGTTTTGGATTGATTCTAATTCTGCCTCGTAACTTCAAAAGAAAAATTAATTGATACACCTCGAGCGGCAAAGGCGTATCTTTGTGGGATCGTTACCAACAACTGACTCGAACTGGGAAATGGAATGAAATAATTTGTGCAAGTAAAACTAATATAATGTAACAACTTCAGTCTATTACGAGTGTGCAAGTGTAGTGTACGATTCACGATAGTCCTATGACACGCTCCCTGTTTTACGCACCAAGTCGGCGGTGGTTAACTATTGCTCGAAGGAGAACTCGGCTCGGTCTTGCTACGTCTCGCGTCGCGATTTGACTTGAAACTGCCCGATGAGAAGAAAAATCTTAGCCTTTTTATATGCGGCTGAACTAGAAAATTTGGCAGTGGGGACTGGGCCTACGTGACCAGATCACACCGCGGATGGTACCGAGAATCGGGGATGTGTGACCCTTCTTGAACTCGCGCCTATACGGCGAATTAAATATTCTATTTTTGAATGAAAGAACCGTGTTCACCGCCGACGTTATCTAGCGTATGCCCTCAAGAAGGAAAGAAAAACGTCGGGAGAAAATCTCCGTACGTAACAACAGTAACAACAAAATTCTAGATCAAAGTGTCTGTATTGAAAAGGTCGTGGGTCTGCCTGGACCCGAACGTGGGGCTACGCGTGAAGCCTCAACCACTAGTACTACGAGGGTTAATTTATAAAGAATACTCCGACAGCACATACTTCGGTGTGCCTAAAGTACGATCGTCTCGAGGATGCTTGTGCTGGAGCGCCAAGGATCAATCGAAGCGCGTCTGGAACTAGCGTAGGAGGGTGGTTAATGATTTTCGGGGACCGAACGAATATTTTTCCGGGTAACGAAGCCCTCGGAACGCGGGGACACGAGTCGACCGAAAGCTCTCGAGTCTCGGGAACGTAGAAACACGCCAGGATTTCTCTATAACGAGACATTTAGACGGTTGCCACCCCATTGCAGCGCGGAGGAGGACGCGCCGAGGGGTTGTACGCTCGAAGCAAAGTTTTCGGAATAATAGAAAGGCGAGAGATCCCTGGGGCCCGCGTGGATTCCCCTTTCGACGGCTTAATTCGCTGGAAATTAACCCGCGGTAATGAGGCGTCCGACGCGTGGGAGGCACGAACCTTTGTCGAGGGTTGTGCAGCAAAGATTTTCGAGTCGACATCGAATTTCGGGTCTCTTCAACCGATTTGTAAATGTTTCCGATCTCGGGCACTTGCCAATTGCGCGTCTCATGTCTGCGCAGCGTTTTCTTGTTTATGGCAGCGTCACCGGGAAGACGTTCACTAAAAAATAGTGATAAAATGGCTCTGATAACTTTAAATCCGAAACAAAAGATAAACAAATTGAAGATTTTTATGTAAACGTAAATTATTGACAAATAATTCATACCAAATAAAAATCGAATAACATTCTTCAATTCAATTAGTCGTTTAGTTTAATCATCAGACAAAGATTTAAAGATCAAAACGCAAGGTAAGAGGGTCATGTACAGATTGATTTTTGTAAAGCTGTACAGAACATCGTTAAATTATTATTATTATTGTTCACCGTTTATTTAATTTGACGTCGCTTTTTTCTTTCCAATTTACTTGTACACTATATCCCCCGAAAAGAACTGGTTCATTATTTATATTTCAGATATATTTTGAATAATATTTGCTATTTTTATTAAATATTATAATCCGCAACAGAATATCGCTTAATTTCCGAAGTAATGAAATTAGCATAAACGGATGATAATTTTAAACGCTTGACAAAATAAGTGAGAATATGTTAACTCATTGTAGAATATTACACGTGAGATTTTACATTTGACCGTCGAAGTAAATTCATGAAGTTGCATTTCTGTGTAAATCGAATTTGTCCTAATGAAATTGGAAGTTGGAATCGAAGAAAAATTTCTTTATTCAGGAGCCTTTTAAAACTCCGAAGGAGATAACAAACTTATTGGGGAGCGTCGTTTAAACATTGCGTAGCATAAATAAAGTAGGAGATTTATTAATAGCACCGTAAGTCTGCTAGACTCACAGAGAAGATTGATTTTCCTATTTTCACCATGGAGACAACGAACCGCGGCTAGCGCTACCATAACCGTGCGGATATCCAGTCGGGTAGGATAGTGGGACGCGCTTATAGAATGTAGAACGTTCGTGTAATTATCGATTGCTGCGGGTTCATCGACGTAAATATCGCATGTACAAGTAACCGTCTCTTATTACATTCTGGATCCGCGTGTCTGCGCAAACTAGATAATACGACCAGCGATCCTTGCTGCCGTCATTATCGGTGTATTTCGCTGTAACGGACGATATCAGGCGAGTCATGTTCGGAACCGTCCCGTAGAAGAATGCGGGTACTGGCTTCCGGCTAGGGCGACCACTATACTGGTGGAAACAAGAGCTGTGCATCAGGATATTCGCCTGGCTCTGCACCTTGTCCATTATAGAATTTTAACGTGGAATTTGATTTTAATTATACTGCGAAGAATTAACAGAGAAACTGGGTTAATATGGCTCTAGAAATCGCTGTCGAAAAGAGAAAAATAGAGAGCCTAAAAAAGCCAATGTTAAAAAATCCATAATTGTGATTTCGCGAATACAGACATCGGTCATATAACTTTATTTGTTGTATTTATGAAAAATTTGATCTTTATATAATTTGTAACAGAAGTATAATGTATATACATTGCTATAATTTGAATGACATTCAAATACCAGACAAATATAAAGTCACAGAAAAAATATGAAATTAGACATTTCTACGTACTCAATGCATTTAACACATCTACGATGTTCATGAACAGTTACACTGATGATTTACGATTCATGTAGAGTTGACTAAAAAATGACGTACACATCTTTAGGAGCTGTACCATGATGCAATTTTTTAAAACTTATTATATAAAGGAATATAATAATTAATATGAAAATATAAATAGCAGCAGTAATTTGAGCCGTTTATTTTGAAAGTGGCCTCACTCCATTTATCTTTAAATCGAGATATTTAAGGGTTTGCTTTTCAATGAATTTCAAAATATACGTATGGGATACTAATGAGTCTGAATATAAGCAACCTGAAATGCTATACTGATAAATAACACGAAGTTGTACATGTAACCATGGCAACCGGAAAAAATTGACAAATGGAGATAGGTCACTATCAAAATAAACGGCTCATTTATTTGCAGAATTCAAGAAGTTTCACCGCAATAAGGTAGTAATTAAACAAGTATTATAAGTCTAATATATTATCTGATTTATATAGACCCGGAATATTGTAGAAGGGTTAGAAGGGTTAATTGAAGTAGCTGGTAAGTGACTTGTGTGCGTGATAGCTCTTAAGTCCGATGGAAAATCGAAGATTTCAAGATGCGAGACAGTAGCGATTCAAAATGTATCATTTCGGTGGCGAAGGGGGATCAAGATTGAAATCTTCCCAAGACGTAGAGGGTTCCGAAGTCCTTTAGGACAATGTCGATCGACTTTCTGTCGATCTTATTTTCGAGTTCGCGGACAAATGCCGGCGCGGCGCCTCGGTGTAATTAAAGTCGAGTCGAGTGGGCGTGTATGCGTATCCGGGGGGCATCGATCGAGTTTCGAAGGGACGGTTCGGCTGGTGCCAGGACTCCGGCGAAACTTTAAGCTCTACTTATACCGTCAATCACCCAATCAAGCGCCAGGATTCCGAAGTTAAATCCTACTTAAATTTTAAGTAAGAGAGCTCAGCAACGGCTTCTCGCGAGAGAATATACGCTTCTCGCGAATATCGAGCGGCGAGCCGATAATCGCCCTACCAAAATGCCATTCTTCTTCCTGCTACTGTTTTTCCCCTCCGCTCCTCTCGGCCCTTCTATTTCACGCGTATTCCAGACGACGTTAACTACGAGAATACTCCGATTCGATCGAAAATCCTCGTTTCTCTATTTTTCTCGCTCTCGTTACAAACTACCTCACATTCTAATGTCTTTTAACTTTTTCTTAACATCATTAACAGTAGGTATATTCTTAAAGATTAGGGACACAGAAATTTCAATAGAATCGCTAGTATTTAATAATTTTTTACATATTGTTACCAATAAACGCAGCATTATATCCTGGAGATATTGTAGAATTACGGTTGAAGCCATTACGATTAAAGCGGAAAAAATTCCGATGGTTGGAAGTTCGATTTTTCGACAAAGTCTACTTTGTGTAAAGGAAGTTAAAATTTATGGAACATCGTCAGAATACGATAACAGCTACGGTAGAAAGATTCGGCGATTTCCCATAGGAAATGGCGTCCGATGGAAGATAGTGAAATGCGAAAAGTCCAAGGTGGCCGGAAGCGGCTCGCGGGTTCCTCGTAAAAGAGTTGAAATCCGTGTTTATTGCCGGGCCCGTTATCATCGTGGGCCGAACCACCCGCTTCCGAAAGGAGTATCCAGTAACGTTTGATTTATGTACCGACACGCTTCAGGCCGGGGCTGACACGCTCCGACTATGGCGCCGTTGATGCACCAAGGTGCACCGATAATGGCCGACGGTAATGGCGAAAGGATCGTTCGACGCATTATCCGTCTCCGGTGCTGTTCGCGCGATTCCCGTCTATCGGAACGCAATAATCGGCCGGAGCAGCTATCGCGCGAGCTACCATTTCTACCCCGACCGACTCACCAACGTGGAAACTCTAATATCTTTTTTTTATTGTCCCCATTATTCCCAAGGGACCCCGATGGCTGTAGTTACCATTTCGTAGGGATACGCTGTTTTCCATTAGGTTCGATCGTCGTTTCTTCAACGAAATCAAAGTGTCAATTATTTTGACAGCGTCGTCTTCTGTCGATAATATTTTGTTACATTATAGAATCATGATCCTCTTCCTGGAATCATTTCAGCTTTACGTCCTTAAACATGATTCTTCCGAAGACTTTGTTTCATTAATAAAAACGGAATCGCAAACTGAAGTTGCTTTACTTTCAAAATTTTACAAATTCTAACGATTCTTCAGAGATTGAGTACTTTTTGTCGACACTTGTTTCGACGCGATTTTAGAGAGGCAAGTCTCCCCTTTACAATAAGCTGGCACAAGTCGACCTGCGATTTTTCGTCACGATTTTATTGCACTCTAAGCGAAAAGTACACTTTACGTCGAGCAGTCTAGAAACATCCTCATTATCCCATCCCGCTTTGAACGAAAAGGTGGGCCTTTGTAAAATCAAGTTCGGGGGAGTGAATGTAGAGACTTGAAGCCTCTGAACGAGCAGGGGCAGAATGTTTGTTGGAAATATTTTTCCACAGAGTGTAAAACATCGACGTCGTTCGGATAAAAATTCCGCGATCCTCTAATTTAGCGGAATTAGTGTGTTCCCGCGATACATGGAACATTTGGCGCGGCAGGGGGAAGCGTATTGCCGACAAAAGCATATCTGCATATGGGACCGCAGCACGCAGAGCAAAGCAGCGCAGAGCAGAGCAGAGCAGAGCGGAGCCTGGAGCATTCCAGGTCGATGGCCGCCGGTTAATTTCCGGTCAGCTCGGCAATTGACCCGAATTTCGCGGAAAACAGTGGCGCGAAAAATGTAACTGCCGCGTGAAGTGTCCGCGATAAGCGGCCGCCGCCGTTCGTTGCCTCGATTCTTCCCGGAAATTAGGCCGCGGCCGGGAAATTATGGAAAGCCGATTAGTTTCATAAATATCGGCGCGATGGCCAGCCACCACCGGTATTTTCGGCAACGGTGATCCTCTCGCCCCTCTCCCTAAAAAATTAACATCACCGTAGGAGGAGGTGAGCATGAAGCGGAACATTAGCAATTTGCTCACAGAAATCATCGGAGAAAATTATAACGGGGATTGCGGCAGTCTTCATTGTATATTCAACAGTGTAGTATTACTCGTTGGAAAAACAATTCGTCGTTGGAGCTTACAAAAGCACGGGTTGATTTCGAGATTAAATTATCCGCGGGCTGCGAATATTGCAATTGTATGCAAAACAAAAATTGTCTGCGTTAATTGCAGGGCTATATAGACATGCAGTTTTTCCAATATTGTTCATGAGTTGTATATTTTTTGCATTCGCCCTATTCATTTTTATTAAAAATTCATAGAATTCACAGTTTAATTATCTGTTAACATGTCTTGTTGTAGTATATTTGATTGCTCACAGCCCTGATAGTGATATCGTTTTCTATTGTATTTTTATTCTGTACTTATTAAACTATTATTGTTATTATTATTATTATTATTATTTAAATACGTTCTATAATAATTTAATTACAAACGTAAAGGTACAAGTCGAACATAACAACCAATGGATAAAATGCACCTAAGACTCATGCATTCGAAACAATAGTCATGAATCCATTTGATTGACAATTGACTTCTCATTTCCAACGGTTTTACATTTCACCGTATTTTGGCATTTCATTTGTTAATTGCAAATGCACCAAGCCTCATGAACCTAATTTAAAAACACCATTTCATATAATAAAAATGAGGAAAATATCGAAATACGAAATTCACTGTTTACCCTGAAGGAATCTATTAAGATTTGAATTGAACTTAGTTTCTTAGTTTTAAGCGAGAATGTAATCCAATCTTAATTGTAACACTTGCAGCTTTTCTAAATGCGTCACAGATTATACTCGTTTGTAAGTGCCTGTGGTACGGTAAACTCTCTGCAGTTGTCCATCAGCCTTTATAGACAAAAATGGACATGTGTGGAAGAGGAGATACGATTATTCGAGCCTCGATGCTCGTTTTTATAATCGTCGATTGTCAGCAACTATAAAAACGAGCCACGAGGTTCGAATAATCGTATCTCCTCTTCCAAAATGGTTCATTTTTGTCTTTAAATTCAGAGACAATTGGAGAGAATTTTACTGTATTTTTAAATTCCGTGGCAAACAGCCAGCTGGATCAATTTTACTTGATTTTATCAGCGAATAGAATTCCGAGATCACAGAAATGACGAGTTGTATTTTAATTTCTTAGTGCTTGGTTCTTGGGACAATTTTTATTTCTTGCATATCAATTATACATTCACTTTTCTTTCTAAATGTTCACAACAGGATAATTAAACTCTGTTTCGACTTTAAACAAAGAAATTCATATTCATATATAAAATTTTCATCACAAGCCTGACTTATTATGTTAATAACCTGCCGCGTGCATCTCGAAATTACGTTTCTGGAAGGGCGGGTCTGTTTTCTCGTGGAAAGTTGTTTTCCGTTTCAATTATCCACCGATAATTTCGCTGGCAGTTTTGTAGCGTTTTACGCGCTCGCTCGCGGCGGAAAGCCTCGTTGCCTCGATTGTTTCTCGCCGCGGGCCGAAAATAATTAACGAAAATTAGCAACCCCTAATGGAAGCGTAATGGGCAATAAATATGAAAATGGTCGGGCGCATGGGTAACCGATATTGCCGTGGAAATCCAGCCAGACCGGGGCCGAGTATTGCTTTTCGTTCGAAGGTACGGATTTATCAGCTTTAAGGGTAGACGGTTAATCCGTGGGGTGGCTCGCACGCGCGCGCACAGCTCTATTAAATTATTCGTACGTGTGTAATTATCCCGCGCCGGCGAGTGTATCCGTGATCCTACCGCTGGCTGTCCACTTTCTGCTGCATTCCATTATATTTTTTAACGACGACTACACGACGTCGAACCTCTTTAAATCATTATCGAACCTGCAACAACAATTTTACATCGTAAGTGAATTGAGCTGTTTATTTTGAAAGTGGCCTAACTCAATTTGTCAATTTTTTCCGGCTGCCTTGGTTACATGTACAACTTCATGTTATTTATCACTAAAGAATTTCAGGTTGCTTATATTCCGAGCAAATACGATCATTCTTGACACATAAGTTTTCAGAGTTAGTTCAATAATTGAACCGTGTTGTCTGAAAGTGACCTAACTCCATTTATACTTAATTCAGGATAATATATTTACTATCGATAATGCCTGAAGGCAGTGATGAAGGAATTTTTAATTAATTAGTATTTAACAAGTTAACCTTAGTTTTAGGACAATTGCTTTAGTTGAATAACCAATACGTTTAATTAATATAAAACTTAAAATTTAATATTAAATTTTAGAAATTATTTCACCCATGAGAACAGAATGAGAATGAACATGACCATTTAGTTTAGATAGTGAAGAAGAAATAGTAACTAATGATTTAAAAAAGAATTGAAAAAGAAACAGAATGATAGAACAATATTCGTCTTCCAAACTTTTCTTTTTTTTTTATTTTTGTCCAAACTTTGAAAAATAATGTGGAAATCATAGATCACACATTTTTAATATCAGGACATTTGTTTTTATCAAATGATAGAAATTTTGGCGTGGTAGAAACGTCATTAAAAGAAAATAATTTACTGTTTGTTCCCCAAGATTATTACAAGATTAAAATGTCGAAAAGGTAATAACTTTATTGTAAATGAAATCAGACAAGAAGATTTTGTATCAACAAAATTATTAGAAGACGTACTTTTTAAAAGGGTAAAGAGTTCCGAAGGAGAATCAATAAACTGGTTAAAAATATGTTGGATGTGTTTTGTTAGAAATAAACCGTATAAAATTCTCTATAAGACATCAATGAATGAGAATGAAAATTTTAAAGTCCTGGATTTATTACCTCGTCAGGATAGACCAAGAAAGTTCGAAAATATTGTATTGACACCACTGTATAAAAATATCAGACAAATTACAACAGCAAAATTCAAGGACATAATTGACCTATTGCGATATAATTGACCACCGGTACATCATGATTTCTTTAAATCCCTTTCACACACACCCACACACACACACAATGTAGATGAGTAGTAAATTGTTTTGTAATAAATTTATGTTTTGTACGTTATGTAGTTAAAATATGTTTTGAATCGCATAGATTAAGTTTCCGAGGTGTTTAAAAGATATGTAAAATAAATTAAGTATTGTTTTTCTTTTCAATTTGAAGCATCTTAAATTATGTTGCATGGATTTGGGCACCTTCAAATTTTATAATGAATCTCGATGTTAATTTTGAAAGTGGTCTAACTCCATTCTTGATAAGAGAACGCATATTATTCACTTAATAATTGCCACTATTTGAATAGGAACTATAAATTGAACACCCTTCGATACACTTAAGCAGTATGACTCATTAGTATCCTATACGTATATTTTGAAATTCATTGAAACGCAAACCCTTAAATATCTCGATTTGAAGATAAATGGAGTTAGGCCACTTTCAAAATAAACGGCTCAATTCTCTGACGATCTCTCGTGTGCAGAATTTTGAGCAGTTTCATCTGGATCGATTTATTACCAGTCTATATTGTTATCAAAATTGGAACGTTGGAATTTTCGGACGTTGAACGGAAATTATCGTGCCTTTCATGTTGAAATACCAAATAAAAAAAGGTAATTTTAAAATAAAACATGGGGGATCTAGAGTGACAGTTTTAACTAACTTTTGGACAAGTTTTTCCAAGGCGTTTACTAAGCTGACAAATGCGTGATTAGTTTTCACTTGAAACATTTAGTACAATTATTTCTAGTTTCCTTCAATTATCTTCATTTTCTATATGAGAAAATTTTAATTTTAATTGTACTATTTTCAAACTGTTTGGTAGTTTCATATAACTTTGACACTATTTTTTACACTAGAATTTCTTATGTGCGGGATTATCCTTTTTGTATCTAACTTTGAATAATCGCACATCATTTTCCTAATTTTTTATAAGAATCACCGATGCTTTTATTTATCCGTACTAGTATTTTCATTTGGACAACTATTGAACTGTTTGACACAGTTCCGGGTAATCTTGTCTACGTTTGTCAGAATGTATCAATGTCAGGTTTTTACCTCAGAAATTTTTATCAGCATGATCATTTTTAAACAGCCGAACAGTGTTTCATACATTCCCCAATTTTTGACACGAAGCTTTTATATTTCTATTAAAGGGGTGAATATATCGGCGTCCCTCGGAAGAAAATGGTTACATCGATCGTCCCCGAAGTAAACTAACAAAATTAGTCGGCGGACCGTTTCATTCTTCTTTGGAAAGCCGATAATCGGCTGCCGTTCGAATTGACGGCCGGAAAAAAGTAGATGCGGTCGGTTTTGTTCGACCCTGCGGCGACCAGGAGCGTTCCCCGTTGATCGTGATTGGTAGTTTCGAAAGCTGGACGCTGTACCCAGGGTATTTTTCAAACGTCCAGGTCGCCCCTCACGCGCTCTGCCCATGCCGTGCCATTTCGTGCCATTCCGTGCCATCCTGTGTGCCGTGCCCTGGCGACTTTTTCCGAACCAGCCGCAGAGCAGTTAATTTTCCTCGGGCTTCGGTCTCGTTTTGTGTTCCCACGTAAGATTGAAATGTACATTTTTATGGTACCTGGTCCCCATTTGAATTTCCCTCGCTGACCACGATGCTGATTGCTTCGTCAAAGTTACCGTCGTTCCTGCTTTTTGCTGACCACCCTTTTTCCATTAATCCAGAATCATGGCTCCGCATTTTTCATTTTCAAACCTCTTCCTTCCTCGTTTGGTTACTTTTTCACTCGTTTATACGAAGTAGTTCATTCTTTGCGCTCGTTAATTCTGCGTCGCTTCGACGCTGCCAGATATTTCCCTCCCTCAATAATTTTGTTACTTTTGTTCATCAATTGGAATTATCAATATTTCTTCTCAATCATTTGGTCGAAGGCACCAGACATAATTTTCTTCCTCCAATAATTATTGCGCTTTGAGTGTTTCTAAGAAATACGAGACAGAATCGTTTATTCAAGTATGAAAATTCAATTTTTCCTCGTTATATTCATCAAGCTTGTTTTGAGATCTACAAAGTGCACGACGATTGAGGGTATACCGGTCGTCATACATCTAAACTTTTCAAACTTTATCTTGTTTAATACACTATTTGAATTTTATGAAATTTTTGAGATGACTGAGATGGCTCTTAATCCTCATCGCCTGTAAACAGAAAGAAATAAAAAGTTTTAAGCTCGATTCACACAGTTATAAACTGAACTGTATCCCATCCTGCAAATTATGGGGGGAATTTCGTCACGGAGATATTTAAGGGTTTGCGTTTCAACAAATTTCAAAATATACGTATAGGATACTAATGATATACTGCTACATAACCTGACATACTGCTTAAGTGTATCGAAGGGTGTTCAGTTTATAGCTCCTATTCAAATAGTGGCAATTATTAAGTGAATAATATGCGTTCTCTTATCAAGAATGGAGTTAGGCCACTTTCAAAATTAACATCCAGATTCATTATAAAATTTGAAGGTGCCCAAGTCCATTCAACATAATTTGAGATGCTTCAAATTGAAACAAAAATACTTAATTTATTTTACATATCTTTAAAACACTTCGGAAACTTAATTTATACGATTCAAAACATTTTCTAACTACATAACGTACAAAACATAAATTTATTACAAAACAATTTACTACTCAACTACATTTTGTGTCTGTGTGTGTGTGAAAGGGATTTGAAGAAATCATGATGTTCCGGTGGTATATATCGTAATAGATTAATTATGTCCTTGAATTTTGCTGTTGTAATTTGCCTGATATTTTTATACAGTGGTGTCAATACAATATTTTCGAATTTTCTTGGTCTACTCCGACGTGGTAATAAATCCAGGACTTTAAAATTTTCATTCTCATTCATTGATGTCTTATAGAAAATTTTATACGGTTTATTTCTAACAAAACGCTTCCAACATATTTTTAACCAGTTTATTGATTCTCCATCAGAAATCTTTACCCTTTCAAAAATTACGTCTTCTAATAACTTTCTTGATACAAAATCTTCTTGTCCCATTTCAGTTACAATAAAGTTATTACCTTTTCGACATTTTAATCTTGTAGTAATCTTGGGGAACAAACAGTAAATTATTTTTTTTTATACACGTTATTTGGTAAACACGAATGTCCTGATATTAAAAATTTGTTATCTATGATTTCCACAATATTTTCCAAAGTTTGGACAAAAATAAAAAGAACAAAAAAGTTTGGAAGACGAATAATGTTCTATTATTCTGTTTCTTTTTCGATTTTTTTAAAAATCATTAGTTACTATTTCCTCTTCACTATCTGAACTAAATGGTCCTGTTTTGTTCTTCCCCATGGGTATAATTTATAATATAATATTATAAATGGAGATAGGCCACTTTCAAAATAAACGGCTCATATAATATATATTTATATATTTTTTTTATCTTCTTTGAAATGTGAACCCTTAAATATCTGAATATCAGTATAAATAGACTTCGATCACTTTCAAAATAGACGATTCAAATGTCTAACGATCTAGTAACATACAAGTGAAACCGAAAAACTGTCTTGATCGTCGCAAACCGAATCATCAATCATCATCTGTTAAGACAAATGTAGAATAATTGTTTCCTCGTTTTATTATCCAGCAACAATACATTGACTGAACGAGCTCAAGCACTAAAGAGGATTCCAGAGATGAGTTAGGCCGGTCTCATCGTCGAGAGGAACAATTTGGCGGAAGTCGCCCGTTCTGCGCCTCCTCGAGGAGTATATAAACCGGTAAACATGGAGATTAAGCGTTTCGTTTGATAAATAGCCAAGCGTAAATTGCGGAAAGAAGCCAGCGGTGCTGGGATTAATAGCGTCGCGAGGCCGAGTTTCCGTCACTTTTCCGAAAACACGATATCGGATTTTCGCTCGCGGAATAAACGTCCGCGAGGAGAGCGCGTTTCCGCGTCGATGCCTGCTCTCAGAATCTCCCTTTATTTATAATTTCCACGAGATTTTCCCGTTATTCCAACGAGAGCAAGCCTCTTTCCCGGCGACAAGACTGGGAACGGGGCGAGACGTCTGCGGAACGAACGGTCTCTCTCTCTCTTTCTCTCTCTCGAGCTGATTGTGGCCGAGCCGAAAAACCTCCAGGTCACGTGCTTGCGAAGGTGTCGGCCAAAGAGGTTTTCGTCGTGTTTACCCGGGTTTCTTTCATTCACCTCCTTCCACCCTGCGCCATTTTCATCCAATTCCCGTTTGTTTAAAATACCACCACGATTCGTTGAAATTAAATTACGAACCGCCTGTCCTCGATTCTGCTTTGTCGAATTTCTCGCGTTAACGATTGCGCACTTTTGCTCAACACGATTCGAAAGAACATATGTATTTAGTTCTAGGGAGAATTGGAAAAAGCTACGGAGCGTTTTCATAACTAATATCGGAATTTTCTACCTGCGTTACTTTTCGTAAACATGGTAAGCTCCAATGAGAACCGATACGAAAGAATTTTTCAGATTGAAAGTGCAAAGTAATAATAAATAATGTTTTGATATTAAAAAGGTTCTCAATCATTGTAACAAGTGTTACATATTATTTAACGAATATTACTTTAACAGTATTAAATGATTATTGTGATTATACACTAACAATACACAACAATATTGTCAAATCAATCTATAATAGATATAATAATTCGATGTTTTATTTATTTTATAGAGACTTTTTGATATAAACGTTTTAAAAGCATTCACTCTTATGGAACTTTTAATGTACAGTTTCTAAAATATCTGCTCCACGAGAACATTTATTGAAAAAGTTCCCAAGGGGTGAGAACTTTCTTTGTATAACTTCCACAGAAACAGATATTATGCCGAGTAGAACGTATAAGTCCGAGCGGAATATTTTTCAGAATAGAAGATATGTGTTTAAACGTACATGATGTTTCGAAAGAATAATAGAATTTCAATTGAATTAAATTAACTGCGTGCGGGTATTAATATCCGTAGTAAGGTATCGAATATCTTTTAATAACGTTGATACGTATTAATGTTTTTATTTGCCATTTATTCATAAGTATCGCGTACGAGGGAAATCCACAGCTGAAATTTAATTACAGAAATTAGTGGACTGCACAAGTTATTTTGGTCGTTGACGCCTTTTCGAAGATAATAATATTAATTAATTCGTGATCGAATTGGGTCGGACGTTCAATGCGTGTTTTCGCAATTGATAATTTCCAGCGGGACAGATATAAATACCTTTTATGTGGGATCATCGTCGATTGCGGTGAACATAGCATTTAACATCGATGTTAATCGGTTTAGGTGTTAACGCTGCGCCGCGCTGTCGAATCACGATTATAATGTGCAATGTAAAACGCAAAATGTACATTACATTCATCCAACGTACATGTAGCTGTAGATGACCAATCATACGTAAATAATTCATAAATATTGAAACTGATCGTTTCGATGCTCCAGTTTCTAATGCTCTAATATTTCCAATCAAACATCTCGTCAATATAATAACACATCAATTTTCAACGTTCGTTTCGGCTCGGTAGAACTGGCAACGCGGGAAAAAAAATCCTTTTCGTCTCAGTTTCCGAACAGCGGGAATAAAAATGCAAATTTCTATAAAAAATTGCGTTTCTTTTTAACATGGTTTCTCTCGGACTGTTAATACACAAAATAGAATTCCTCTCCATTTCAGTTTCATGCCACTTTACAATAAAAATGTAAATTTTCTTTATATGAAATAGTTTTCGACCCAGAGTGGTAGAGAGAACGTTATTATGAACAGTTATCGAAGCGTGAATACTTTATTCTCTCACTGTGCATTTATTCTTCGAAAAGCTATAGCCCAGTCCTCTATCGAGTAAAATAAACTGACTGGAGCAAGGAATCGGCGCAGTTTGCACGAGAGAGGTCGGCGCTCGAACTTTTCAATTTTTTTCTCGTGATTTCAAGAGCAGACACGAGCTCTAAAATCCGTTTCGGTTAGTAGAAATTAACTTACTGCTTGCATATATCACAGTAAAATTTTAATGCAGTAAGTCAAGCAGTCTTGGGCAAATATTATTCAGAGTGAGTTTAATTATTTGTTATTTTCGAATAACTTTACGTTATCACTTCACTCATGGAGAAGAAAGAAATTCGATTTATTCGTTATTTAAAATTTTCGAATGAAATGATAACGTGTATATTTCTAAAGATACAGTAAAAATTATTAATCATTTTAAACATTTTTTGAATGTAGAATTATATATTATATAATAGTTTACTTTATTAATTACAACTTTAATGTAATCACGGTCCATTAACTTTCTTTTGATCAGTAGAAATATCCGTGTTTACAATGTCAAAAAAGTGACCATCCACTATAGCTAAAATTTCTAGGCACATTTAGGGGAAGTTCTCAATATCGTATTAATTTCTTAAATCGAACTCCATTTGAAATTCGCATAAAATTGAATTATGTCTGCAATTAGCGACATCTCTTAATGATTTAGTCAATCATAATAATTCTTAATATTTTATGATGCGCAAAAACATGTCCTTGTAAATTTCTATAGAATAGGCAAGACTAATGTAAAATTTTAGCAATGTTAAATACGCATTATTTATTTTAGTAATAGTTTAATCGTGTTTATTTTTATGCTAATTAGCTTAGATTACATGTAATACTTATGAAAATTTTAAAATCATATTAAAATTGATTTTAAGATTAAATTGTACTGTTACGAAGTTTCCCAGATTGCACTGGTATCGATCAATGAAAAAAACTGGTTTTGCAATTTATGTGAATAACTTCGCCTCAAGAATATAATACAATGTTTCAAATGCGAGATTTGGTTACACGAAGCATATACAAGCATTTAAAAACACCCAACCTTATTATCGTCCTCGATTTTTTCGATTTTTGATAAGTACACATTTCTTTAATAAATAAATATATAAATAAAACTCAAACCATTCTATAAGCGAACATATTCCACTTTTCACCTTCAGCAGTACATTTTCTAAACTGTGTAATTAAATATTAAAAAAGCTATAACAAAGATACGATTTAGGATACACGTTGTCAAAATTGCACTTACTCAACCTTTTTGCAAATTGTAATTCAAGTTAATAATACTCCTTTGTACACATTTATAAAGGTGTTATAAATGATAAAAATGTTTAAATAACATGTCATCGTATTACTCTAAAAAATTACTTTTGTAAATAAGATTACCACAATTACATGTCTTTTTAAATTAGTGGTATGATTATGGCAACTCTTCCCTATACATTCAAATGGGGTTAGGGCAAATGGAGTTTTACTGTAAATAGGAGTAAACGTTCGACGAAACGATAAAAAAGTTTTCGCAATCTTCCGCGCTCAGCCAGTACCTTCTCCGCTCGAAAAAGAGAAATGAAATAAAAGGACGCGGAACAAAGGATCTCATCCGAGCAACCGGAATCTCCGCAGACTAAATTAAATGAAAAAGTATTTTACGGCGCGGTTCAATTAACGCAGCCGGAAGAATGAGCTGCCGGGAAAAACGTTTGTCCAAAGACGCGGCAGAGAAGTGTTCGCTGGGTAACACTCGAGCCAAGCATCGGCTCGGATGCGAAATAATTTGCATATGCATATACACGGACTGGGGTGAGCTGTCTGGCGGCGTAGCAGCGGCGGCGGGGGGGGGGGGGGGGGGGTGCAGCTCTCTGCTCGCGTTCTCCGTTTCTTTCCGCGTGTTACGGCGGGTGGAAACGGTTCTTTGAGCTTTCAAAGCTTGCCGTCGCGTCGGATTACCGGATCCGGAGCCGTATGAAAATCGCCGCGCCTCTAAATTGCAAAGCAGACGGACGCCCGGCCTCGAAATCTCCTCAAAGAAGATCGACTGCAGCCCTTAACGTCCGGTTAAAACCAACCGGCTCCTGTACCCGACGACCCGTTTCGGATCCTGTACCCGCCGCTTTTCGCCGGCCAAGCATCGCCGGTGTCGCTGATTCTCGGTCGAAGAGTTTTGCTTCCGTCTTTGTGACTCGTGAGTTTCGCTTCGACCTCGTTCTTCTCGATGGAGGATGGAATGTAGGGTAACGAGCGGGTTGTGTGCATCGGACGAACTTCGTTTCTGTCCACTGCTGGTTGTCAGTTTTACTTAGCAAAATAGGAAAAAATAACACTATGAATTGTTGAAAAGAAACAATGTTTTTATTATACATTTCATTTTTTACACATATTACATGCAATTGTCGCCCGTTTTCCTTGCTTCACGTGTAGCGGTATCGTCGAAGCGAATATACCTTAGTATATCCGTAGATCTATCTCTAGACATTACAGCAGCATAAAGTCTTCTTGAAGGTGTATCATCATCTTTCCACAAATCGCTTTTACATTCTCGCGATTCTCCGAATCTCCCAATTAGCAATAATAGTCCGAAAAATGCATTCATTTCTATGCGTTCCACTGGTTTCCATTTCTTGTTCGATGGTATGCTCTCCTTCGCTTTTTTATTTCTCCATAATATATCGTCGAATATTTCGTCATTGATAAATAAATGGAAGCACTCATCATCTGTTTCTATATGTTCACTTTGTTCGGTAAGTGAACATTTGCATGGAAGATTTTGCAATGTTGTAGTGTCCATTGATGCAATATGTTACCAATTATGACCAGATACCGCTGCACTTTCTGCAGATTCTGGCGTATCTTCTTCATCCGAATCAGAATTTTGTTCTTCGGGTTCAGCATCGTTGTTAGCTGCACTTCCACCATCAGATGATTAATTTTTCCTGATGCATCGTAACCGCGTCTAGCAGGTGTACATTAGTTTTCATCAAAGCACCTTTCATCAATTCATCTCAAACTGTCAACATTTATAGGATTATTTATTATTTTCAAAATTCGATACCATTTTTCTCATGACATAAAAATCAATTTTAAATCGTTCTCAAAATTGTTCAGCTTTGTCGTTTGCTAATTATATTTCATCTTCAGTGAAGTATACACAGAAACAGAGAAAGAATTTTCAAATATTGGGTTGACAAGAAAGTAATTTCGGGTTTTTAGTGTGACATAAAACTCAATTTTTTCTATACAAAAAATGAACTTTAATCAGTCAAATATTTTCCATCTTGTTCGATGACCTTTTGCCATCTTTCTGTTAACTTGATTGCTACCTCCAATTTCGCAAGTTGTTGGCAATAAACATCTGGGTTGATCGCTCGGTTGTTTGGAAGCAGCTTAAAATACACACCTTTGTAATCCCACCAAATTGGCAGTATGATCTTTTTTTGATGCAACTCAGCTTTTGGTATGGTTTGTGCTGGTTCATCATGCTTAGACTATGATCTTTTTCGATTAATATTATTGTAGACGATCCATTTTTTATCGCCAGTGATAGTTCGTTTCAAAAAAAGGTCGATTGCATTACGTTTGAAATGCGTATTATAAATATTGATTCGTTGTGTTGGGTGAATTTCTTTCAATTCGTGCGGAACCCAAATATCGAGCCTCTTAACCAGTCCAAGACGTCTTATAATGATTTTCAATTGTTGTGTGTGGTACATTTAACTGTTTTGCAATTTCTAGCACAGTTATATGACGATTCGATTCAATTATTGCTTTCATCTTGTCATCATTAATTTCAGAAAGCCGGCCAAAACGTTGGTCATCTTTCAATGAGAAATCTCCAGAACGAAATTTTTTGAACCAATTCCGACACGTGCGTTCTGTTGAACAATCAACACCATAAACTTCACATATCTCTTTCTGAGCCTCGACCGCTTTTTTGCCTTTATGAAAATAAAAAACTAAAATGTGTCGAAAATGCTGCGTTTTTTGCACTCCATATTAAGACTGACCGTAAACTGACAGTTGCAAACAAAATTACACGGAATTTGTTTCTAAAGCAACCTAGAGGTATCGACTACCAAAACTTAAAAGAAAAAAATTCTCACATTGACAAAGAATAACGAAACAAACATAACGCTATCTACTGGTGCGAACCGAAATTACTTTCTTGCCAACCCAATATCAAATAAAATTCAGAAGCAACGAAAATCGCAAAGGACCTCTCGATATCTCGGCATTTGAACTCTACAGCTTCCACGACTAATTAGAATACTTCGAATGCCACGTAAATCGCTGGAGTAGTCTCTGACAAAAGAATGAAATTTCAGCAGATTTATTCATCGACGTCGGCGAAATCAGCGAGCGACCGGCGAACGATCGTCTCGGGGAGCGGCGGAAATCTGCGAAAGCGTGGGAGGTTAATGCAGAAATCGATTCACGCTCGATAAACGGCAGAATTAGTTTGCAGTTTGGAAAGGAACCAACAAGTTTCGGACCTAGACTCTGCCTCGAAGTCTGCGACTCGCTGCTACGATGAATGGCGAGTCCGTGAAATGTTTTCCCTCCGAACGGAACTCTCTAATCCCTGGGATTCGATTCAGGGACGTAGATTTACGTTCAATTTTCGTCGGGTACCGGAACCCTTTGCCCTATTTACAAGGAACGTCGCCCCCTTTGATGGGACCTGTTCGTCTAGTCTCTAGATCGTCTAATCTCGGGGATTCTTGGAACTCGGAAATTGTTGCCCGCCGCGTTTCGAGGCGTATTTAGGGAGTCGGATTTCGGGGACAGGGCAAGGTTCGCGTCGATAGGGCGGTATCCTTCGTCGAGGATTGACCCGTTTCTGACTATACCAGTCAAGCTGGCAACTCTAATCTCTGTCGACGCGCTGCGATGGATCTGGAGAGTGACTACAGCCTGCTGAACACGTTGATCCTTGCGGCTAGATCATCCACGTACTGTTAGTTACCTGCAGTTGATAGATCAGCATCTAAATCCAGAGCCGATTTCTATCCGATATCTGAGAAGTCTATGAAACCTTGGACAATTTATCTACTATTTTCAAGATTAGAGAGTGTCTTCAGATTTTCGATTTTCTTTGGCTGCTTTAAGTGGAATAAATCGAAGTGACTCCAAAGACTTTGGAGAATTTTCCTTGAAACCAATACTATTTTAGAACAGAAATTAATGTAACTCCTCTTTTATAATGATCCCCTTTAATTTTATTTACAATGTTGGTGGCTATTTTATAGAGTAGAAAAGAGGAACAAGTTTTATTCCGTAAGGTCTTCATGGTGTTGACTATATGATTCATAATTATGATTTTTAGGGCTCGTTATAAACTGGAAATCACAATGTTTAAATGTCAATTATGAACAAAATCTTCAAAAATCTTTAAATCATGTTGCATTAGACCGATAACATTTTTAGAAGGTGTTGGGGCATCACGGCGTCGATCAGTAATAACGACGAAATATGACGCTATAGGTGTGGACTGTATAAAATGTTGACTTGGAATTTCACTCACTTTTCTTATTTAGCCAACTATATTACACTTTGATCTTAGGTTTTAGAATTCTACTCTATTCGATTCTATTTTCTATTTGATTCTATGCTTTACTTGATTCTGATATTTTGTTGTCGTACGAGCTTTTACGAAAGCTCGGTCGCAGGAGGAATTTGGTGGTAGTGGAAAAAATGTCTAAGTGGGGATAGGAAGAAACTCTGTGGTAAGGGGTGGTTTCGCAACGTTTGACAGGGATTTCCTCCAGGTCTGATTGTACCGTAAAAATAGTTGCTCGCGGAACGGTCGCGAGCCTGCCTTGGGCCTTCAGGCCTCTGTCCGCGGAGCCCCTTTGGAAATCCCCGAGGTTTATAATGCCAGCGTTCGCTATTGAGACCGAGAACAAGAGATTGTAAACCGATTACCATGCGTCGCGCGAAATATTAAAATTACTTGATGGTTCGGTTCCTCAAAAATAGCCTTTTACCGTTACTAGCATCATAAACTGTAAATTGTCTTCCTTGTTTGAAGATCGTCCTTGGGGCCCTATGCTCAGGACTCAACAGAAGGAGTACCTTAAAAATTGATTAATTAAAATTGTAAATGATCTGAAGCATAGCTAGTTATATTTTTTGTCAAAAGGCTTAGCCTTTTTAGTATTAAATGAAACAGTCAAGCGTCAGTGAAAAGTTGGAAATGCCAAAACGTTAGTGGCATAGTTTCTTAATTTCTAGAATAAGTAAATCTTGTCCCGATATCGGAAATGAAGAACAACAGTTGCATGTTACAATTTGTAATGTGATGTCCATTCTCGTGGATGAAATGTTATGTTGAGAAGCCGGCTCTGAAGCAAACGAACCTATTTCCGAGCGGTCTTGCGGCACAGATGGAGTTTCAAAGGCGGTAATCCGCTGCCAAGGATATCAGGCTGCGATTAGTACTATTTTCCAGCGTATGGCGCATCGCGTTCTCTCAGAGTGTCAGAGCGATTCGCTATTATCAAGCCTAGGATTATCTGGTATCTGAGAGCAACTTGATACCCTATCAATTACTCGGCCACTATCGGCGCAACGGCGTTCTCAAATCGGCGACGAAGCTTGCCGCAATGCTATCTACGCGTGCCTTGAAGGGACACGGATTAAGTCCAGCAGACTAAGAAGTTGCCGATCCGATTCGGACACCGGGCCATGTCAATAGGTTATTCACAAAGAGAATGCCGGGCCTTTGAATTTGGTAACCATTGGGGCAAACAACAAAAACGTTATATTATACAATATAACGTCCGTGGAAACAGACGGAGTATCTAGAATATTACATCGTCGCAAACCTCGGTAGGTTCTTAATCACTTTTTGAGGAAATGCGCATCGATAGGTTATCTCCTGGGATTCTAGCTTTCACTTTGATAGTTGGATCAGTAACGAGGATATTCGGAGGCTGGTTGAATTAATTGCCATTGTGTCCACAATGGTAAATTGAGTGAAGTCATTCTAGCAGTGAGTTCATCTGTGAAATGAGATAAAGCATCGTAACACGGCGTGCTTATCTTAGATTAACACGAGTTTAATTGAGGCTGCTTTTACTGTAACTGTGGAAATGTTCTCGCCTATTGAACGCGTTGACACTTACTAACTGTAGGAAATTTGTACGAACATTCTAAATAGATAGAAATAGCGAAGTATTCAGTAAAAAATACTCGTCGTTGCGACATAACTTGTTGTTGCAATTGAGGTATTGTTAGATTCTCAATAAGTATTGGAGAAACTTTCTGTTCGATCGGAACGTCTTTGTTCCGAAATCTTCTGATTTTTTATTCTAATGCTACTTTAGAGACCGAATTAATTTTTTAAAATTAATTTAAATAAATTAATTAAGAAGGCACCTTTGTGTTTATATTCTCCCACTGATTGGCTGTCCCACCGACGCGACTATCGGTCGCTGTGGGACAAAAACGGGGACGAAGATCGATGGCGATCGATAGCTGCGGTAGTAGGACAACTAGTAAGAGAGGGAATGTTAACACAAAGCTGTCTTCTTGTCGCGTGAGGATTATACTTAGTGTAGATTCTAGCGGGACGTGACTGCGCCGTCTCTATGGTTTTAACGAATTACATTCCAAAACCATAAATTGGCTAATTAGAATTTTACAAGTTTGACGAGCTACTAGTTTGACGAATAGTTGACTAGTGTACAGTATATTAGAATTTTCATTTCCATTTTCCATTTGCAATTTCGGCTCCTCGGTAATGTATCAGAGGCAATTTCAAAGGAAAAATTGTTCAAGTGACCAAAACAACAGCGCAGATCGTGACGGAGTAGAATAATGCGGAATTAGCTTGAAAGACCAACGAAGTGCAAACATCCGCGGTATTATTAAGTAATTCTACCGCTTTCAAATCCTGTCGAGAAGCACTTGAAAGATTACACCGTCGGCAACGATTAATATACATGCACAGAACTTGCCCGACGCGTAATCTTCGTCTGATCGCGAAACTTCATCGCGGTTCCAAGAGTTCCAACAAGAACCGGTTACCGATTAATTATTTCGTTGGAACAAATAGCAAGTTCGCGAACTACAGTGGGTGTAAAAAGTATTCGTACAGCAATCAATATCAACAGAAACATTATAGAACTTTGTTTATTACAAATAAATGTTAACAAAAAAGATGTGTGCATATTCTTTGATATCTTCGGATTAAATGTCATGAAAAAGAAATTGTTTATTTATAGTGTTTATAAAACTATTAGCGAAACTTTTAAACATGGACTGAAATATACGCGTAATAAATATTCGTACAGTTCCTGTTCCATGACGCTTTCCGTTACAGTATACATGACAATTATCTGGTAATCCATGGAATGTCAACATAAATATCATCAGTATGTCTAGAGACCTTGTCAGAATAAATAGTGTTCTATATTTAAGATTCGTAACGTTAGTAGTCCTAAAATGGGACGAAAAGGAAAGGAAACGACTGAAAGTGAAAGAAAAATTATTACAAATCTGCATAATAAGTGTAAAACATTACGAGAGATTTCGGAAATTATGAATAGACCGAGGTCTACAATTCAAGGCATCATTGACAGATATGAAAATCGAAAAACTTTAAAGAATAAAGCAAGGTGCGGACGTAAACGATTAATAAATGAATACACCGACCGATGGATAATGCGTAAAATAAAACAAAATCCAAAGATTAGTGCGGCAAAAATTGCAGCTGAACTTGAAAGTGTCCTTAGTATCAGTGTCTGCAGCAGTACAGTGCGTACTTTTCTACGGGATAGAGGATATCATGGCAGAGTAGCTCGTAAGAAATATTTTGTGAATGAAACTAATAGAAAGAAACGACTGCAATTCGCAAAAGAATATGTAAACGTTCCAATGGAGTATTGGAACCGTGTAATATTTACTGATGAAAGTAAATTTAACATATTCGGATCAGATGGACGATGTACGGTATGGAGGAAAAAAAATACCGAGCATGAAAAAGAAAACTTGCAGGCGACTGTAAAGCATGGCGGAGGATCGGCCACAGTTTGGGGCTGTATGAGTGCGAATGGGGTTGGATCCCTACATTTTATCGATGGTATCATGGATCATAAATTATACATCGATATTTTAAAAACACATATTCAAGCTAGTGCAAATAAAATGCAACTACAAGACAACTATATCTTTTTACAAGACAATGATCCGAAGCATAATGCTTATAATACAAGGCAATGGATCCTGTATAACGTACCAAATCAGTTAAAAATCCCTCCACAGTCTCCAGACATAAACGTCATAGAGCACTTATGCAGTCATCTCGGAGAAAAAAATCGAAATCACCATATTTCTTCAAAAAAGATTTAAAAAATGCACTACTGCAAGAATGGAACAACATTTCTAGTACTATCACCAGAAAGTTAGTACAGTCAATGTCACGAAGGCTTACAACGATTATACAATCTAAAGGGAAGCCAACTAAATACTAGAATAACAAATAAGTTGATTTTTGTTATGTTTATGTATAAAAATTAAGAGACGTTATTGTGAAGTTGGAAGTGTACGAATACTTATTCCGCGTATATTTCCGTCCACATTTAAGCTTTTTGCTAATAGTTTTATAAACACTATAAATAAACAATTTCTTTTTCATGACATTTGCTCCGAAGATATCAAAGAATATGTACACATCTTTTTTGTTAAAATTTATTTGTAATAAACGAAGTTCTATAATGTTTTTGTTGGAATTGATTGCTGTACGAATACTTTCTACACCCACTGTACCTGACCTGTTCTAAGATATTCGAGACAAACGTCGACAAATTATCCGTTTTACGGCGACGAAACGATTAAAAATTCAACGGATTATTAAAGCGTTCGAGGCAACGACAGTGGTCATTGTAGGTTTCACAGCGAATCAAGATGGTTCGTTACGCTGTTTACTTGCAAATTACGCGGAAACCGCCTCTTGTCGCCGCCTGGGATCGAAACCAGCGTGGCGGTATGTAGTGTTGTTAGCATTATGACAGCTTAATCGTGTCGGCCGAGCCTGCCGAGAATATTTATTTCGCTACGCCTCTTTTCGACGTTTCTATCGCGTACCTGATTTGAACTGAATTAGATTGAACCATATCCTTAGTGTTTTAACACCATTAGCTCATCGTGACCCGGTTGTTCATGAAAGTGAACTATTACTTTCGTACTATTTACTTCTTTATTTTAATTTCAATTTAAAATCAATTTACTTCTTTTTTTTTATTTAATATACGTAATGAACATTAATCACTGATGTATTGGCCGTTTTGTTGGATGACCTTCTGCCATCTCTCGGGCAACTTCATAACACCGCGCTCATAAAACTGCTTGTCATTTTCTGCGAAGCACTTGTCAAGGTGTTGTTTAAGACGCAACTCTTTCCTTGCTTCAGTTGCTTTCTTCCCTTTTTTAAAGAAATAAAACGAAATATGGCGAATACGCTCTTCAAAATTCTCCATGTTCGAATCACGACTGCAAGTACAAAACTCAACCAAATCGTGTCAATCTTTGTTTGTTTTTTAGGTTAAATATGGAAAACAAAACACGCGTGAACATTAGACATTCACGTCACGTTCAGATATAAATAATCGCGGACAAAGCCATCTATCGGAAAAAAACGCAGTGACTTTTTGAACAACCCGATATTTAACATCGACGCAAGGAGTAAATTACAGAAAGAAGTGTATATCGATAAAACTAGGCTTGCTTTGAAGCTTGAACTCGGTATTTCTGCACTACGCGGTTCATTTGTTATTATAAGTACTTGAAAGAGTATTAATGAAAATTACCCTATTTTAATCCTAACATGTGGGAACAAAAATACCAGCAATTTTTTACGATTCAACTAGTAAAGAACCTAACAATGCCTACATTGATTGTGTATTTGCCACAATAATGAAGCGATCAAAATATTAAAGTAAAGTACTGCTAGGTTGGTACACTTATCCGCTGCAATTATGATATGCGCAATTGCACAGAGGAGAAGTTGATGGCCGCGTCTGCACATAATTCGCTGTTTAGCGATTCGTCGAGCGAAATGCTCTGAATCCGTCGCGTGAACGGTGAGACAACCGGGCAGAGAGGGGTCGATTACCAGGCTCGCTAACGAGCCCGAATGCTCGATAATTGCTCGAGACCCCGTTGTTCGATTTTTCCGTGTGCTTACCATGCAATCGCATTCGTTACGAGCGTCGCGTCGTATCGCGCAATCTGGACTATCGAGTGGCTCGTGAACGAGTCTGACGTTGGTGAACGCCACTGTGAGCTACATGTTGCTTTGCATGATGTACAGTATATACCGGAACAGTCCGAGTTAGGTCTGGGTTAGATACTGTTCTACTTGGTACAGTTTACGATGAAGATTTGCAGAAACTATTCTAGGTATTTAATCACGCAACATAAAAGTGCGAACAAGTCTGACGACTACAATTTTACTAAAAGACAGTGTTAGTGCCCAGCGCTAATATTCTTTATGACACGGACGTACCTGGCCGGCTATTTCTGAGTTTAGGATTTTTCGCTAACGGCTGGTAGGCAATATAGATTTAAAATAATTTTCCTGCCGAGAGAACGCATACTTTATTGCTAGTTTTAGAATTTCGCTTCTCTCGGCCTCGATAGCCAAGACGTGTCATAAAAAAGGAAAGTTCCGAAGGGTAAGACCCATGTTAGTTTACAACGGTGACCAGCTGTAATTACACCTGGAGGAATTTCCCGTTAAAAATCTTTGTTAAAAGAATCTTTGTTAAAATATCGTTGTCGCCCCCACCTTCCATATAACAGCAACTTCCCAAAAGAATGCGCTAAGTCGCAGGGGAAGGGTGCCTTCTCGAAACAGACTCGCTAGTTGGTTATTGTTAAAATCATGGAAAACCAATCAGCGAGTATTAGAAATGCGTGAGAGGGGTAACAGTTTACCTCGACACAGAAGATTTTTTAGAAAGAGAGAGTTGGATTAACATTCGAGGAACTCGGACCTCAAAGAGTTGGATTAGATTTCGAGGACCTCAGACCTTCAAAGGATAGGTGTATATAGTACGAGGCTAAATATATAAGTTCTTTCGCCACTAAATTCCGGTCCTACTTTTAATACAGTCCACACATATAACGTCACAATTCGTCGCTATTATTGACGACGCAGTCACGCCCCAACAGATAGACTCGCTTATATTTAAAACTGAAAGTACACCAAACAGACAAGAATTGCACGAAAGCTTTTATTTATTCTGTAACGTACTTTTTTTGACAATTAATTAAAATTTTCACATATTTTATCAAGATCTATGGAAAAACTAACGTGTCTAATAAATAAAATTACTAATGATTCTAAAAGTATACTGTTGCCAGTTTTTTTGTCGGGAAGGTTCGCCATTCGAGTGCTAATTACGGGAATACAATTTATGTCTGAACTGTATAACATAGTAACACGTAGTAATAACAACGTAGTATTGTTCTGACTGACATGTATTGTTTCTTCATCTCCGCGGCGTGCACATTTTAATTGGACGGAAGTTCGGCCGTATTCCCACGAATCGCTAAAAATCTGTATAAACACCGGTAACTCTCCGAAAACCGCGGCGACAACGGTGATTTCGACCGGCTATAGCTCGCGGATCACGCAGGCCATCGTTACACCAACAATCAATAAAGCGGTCTCCGCGTAACGGCAATAACAAAAGCGCAGGCCGATAATGCCTGTAAACAAGAAAAGAACGAATGTTTGTCCCGTGTTGCGTTTTGCCAGGTCGGATCGGATCGGATCGGATCGAGTCGAATCGAATTCCATCAATTCCCTGATAACACCACGCGCATCCTTATCGGGTCCGAGCGCCGGCCAATAAGTCGATCGGATCGGCGGTCCGTGTAAAATAGACCGATACGAACGGAACGAGACACACACGGTGAAACTCGCATACTTGCTCGCATGCTCGTTCCGTTTCAGCGTGTTTCCTCGGCTCTTTTGTGCGAGATGCATCTCTCTGCAGTCGCGCCCGTGGTCCCCTTTTACGAGCCCGCTTTGACCCTCTCCGGATCGGCGCGGACACATGCAGAAAAAAAGAACTTCATCCCATCGGCCATAAATAAAACTGAGTTTTAAAAGTTTCTCGCTTGTGCTCCGCCAAAAAGCCTGCACCGTTGCACAAACCGACCAGGTTGCAGCAGTGGTTACAACCTGAACACGATTCTAAAAAATATCACGGCTGGATACGACATCCCTTTCTGACTTTGCTGGATATTTTTGTGGGCCTTCACGGCGACTGTAAAAAGGCACCAACATAGACCCCAGGGACCTTGAAATGTGTTGCAACGGGCCACGCCCGAGTCACCGGGTTCAAAAGACGGAATTTGGGATCACGAAGTTGCCGATTAATCATTCTTGACTTTTGACATGTTATATTCTTGCGAATCACAATCTTGCACTCGTTCGGAAAAAAGTTTCTTCGTGAATACAATCATTATGAGTTTGAACATGTCTAATTGTGAAAATGACACCTCAAAAATTGATGCACGATCGTTTGCTGCTCTTTTCTCGAACTATGGATGCAACATGTATCGGTGTTTCGGTTATCTAAGATGCCCCCGATACTGATATATTTTATGTGCATGTAGTATGCATCTAGTGTACACCTATAGTGAGTGTTTAAATATTGATCGAACGAATTTGGCTGTAAAAATTTAAAATTGCGAAACGACAGTATACATAGAACGTATCTATCTTTATGTCTGATCACAGATCGGTTTATACTACTTGATCGATCATAGGCCGCCTTTATTTCACATATTATCCCTGCCGTCTAGCCGTATGTTGTTTTCTCTACTTGATAATGAGTTTAATAGAACAGTTTCATTTAACCAATTAGCTGTTGCAGTCGTTTTTGGAGCGTGTGTAAGTACTATAATTATACAGTAAACGTTTGATTTTCTTCATATTTTATTTAAATATAATACTTATAATTCGAATTTGGATTTTTCGCTTTCCGGGCAACAGTTTCAACCAATTAACCCTTTTCAGTCGAAACCATTTATTGGAAATGGGTGTTTAAATACATTTAAACTAAGGTGTAGTTTTAAGTAAAAGAAACTTTATTTTAAAACTCGGGTCCCCTCGTAATTCGAAACTGTTATGCTTGTGCCTCACAAGGCCAAGCACTTATACGAGGTGTATACGTTCCTATCTTAATTTCCATCGCTTCTAAGAACATTGATTTGTTTTTGTCTATGCACAAATATCGTATTGTGGGTAATACGTAATATTCCAATACCATTTTAATCTAAAATAACTTTTCTGACATATATCATTTCCATTTTATATGACAAAATGTATTTTATGTATATGAAAATAAATTTTGTAACTCATGCAACAACAGTTATAGTTTTAATAATTTTTGAAATCTAATTTTTCATACTATAAAAATTATTTTGGAATTTTAGTGGTGTCTCAAAGTCACCACTCGAGTGCGAAGGGTTAAGTTATCGCAGCCGACAGATAACACATTCCCTCACAGTCCTTATGAATTCAAACACACTGAAATATGCCAACTCCTACAATATTCAGTTTAGTGGAGAATATCGGAGTATATATTTTTCTTAACAAGTTAGTTGTTTTTGAAGAGTATATTTGTCATAACAGAAAATGTTGTCAAAAATCGTATCGAAATCTCAAAGGAATTTTCATCTAGACTATCTCATGTCTGCGTTACAATAACATGAATACTATGAAAATATGTTGGTCCAATCAGTCGAATGATTAAGAAATGTTTTATACAAGGTGTCCCAAAATTATATTATTTCCGAAGAATGAGAGCTTCCCGAAGTCGTTTGAGATAGTTTTTCCCCCAGCAAAAATGCAACACTTGGCTTCGTTTACGAGTTATTAACGGAACACACTGGCCAATGAGGGACGAGCTTGTCTAACCTGAATATACCGACTGTAATTAGAATCTGAGAACCAAACGAGCTTGTAACTTAACTGCGCAGATTTGGTTATCGAAATTATTCCGAGGGTTTTGTTGGTCGATGAGTGTGTCGATGAATTCACGTGACCCTATCGAAAAGGACAGGAACTGATAATTAAACGTATTTGTCAGGATGCTAGGAATTCGAAGCTCTCTCGGATCGATCGGAAATACAGTGCCCGGCCGAAAGCGGCGTTATTTTTGCTGAAATTGCCGATCGTTAGCAGTCGCGGTCGAGTAATTAACTGTCTGTACCGTGGACCCGGTAGCCAATGGCCAGCAAAAATGCGGTAATTAGCTCGATGTGCGAAAGGTACTGATAGAACGAAACAGAGATAACTCGGCCGATGCTTAATATTCGTCCGTGCTACGGCGAATTTCATTGGACACCAATAAACATCGCGAATATTCTATAACAGTGTGCCGCATTTAAGAGTAACGAGAATCGATGAACGATTTCTCGCGGGCGTTTATTTTTCGTCGGAAAATCGAACGAAAATATTCGCCGTCGAATTTTACCGCAAAAATTCGCGCCTCCGGTTTCCTATTGATCGGCCGCGAGAATTTCGCACTGGTTTCTTCATCGTTGCCCTCTTTTACCGGTTCATATCATACCAGTTTTGCAATTTGTTTATCTCGCAGACGAATTAGTTCTTTCCCCCAATCTGCACAGGCAACGAAAATATATTAATTAATTCCAGGCTTTGATATCGAATTGGCTAATGGTCATTGCAAAATGGTCGCTGCACGGTTATTTTAAACATGTAGAGTACCTGGGCGGAGTTAAAATTACATTAATTCGCCGTCTCCTCTCTGATTCTCATTAATCAGAGAATATTACTGTGAATTAAAAGAAATCGAATATAAATTTTTGTTTGTTCTTAATGACTGCAACATGGCCGAGTTACTACATCGATGTTCTCAAATTCCTTTTATTCTCCTATTTTAATCAACAATAGATAAATATATACATTGTCTGTGTCAATTCTATAAAATAGAAACTAGATAGAAAATTCTTTCTTCCTTGAACAATTTCAATCTATCAAAAATAATACATTGACAATTTTAAATTTCTTTAATTTTTCTACAGAGAAATTAAAATTATCAGAAAAATAATTATCCGAATAACACATGATAATTAAACAACCATGGTCAGGTGAATTGTTAGAGGAATAAACTAATATCGATGGTAGCTAATCGTTGCCAGAGAAGCAGAACAATCCGATTTATACCAGTCATTTCGTTGTTCCGTTTAGTAATTGTTTAATCAGAATTCATGCGAATTTTAGTGCATCACGTGGCGATGCAAGCATCGAAACGGTTCGAGGCACGCCACTATGATTGAGATTTCCATTTCGATCAAATAAGAGAAGAGAGAAGGCTCGGAAGTGGCCCGATCGACGCGGATAGACGAATCGTATCGGCCGATAGTAATTAGCGGAGAATCTAGGCTAATTGCAAGGGTAAAATCCAATCAAAGGGAATTCTTGAATATTTCGATCGCGTCGGATCTCGCGGAACTTAGCTTCACAACACAGCTGAACATAGCTTCGCAATAAAATATTTGGCTGGTGGCTATACCGAATTTGCTACTGTCGATGATTAACAGAATTCTAGGATCGCTAATGGAAATGATGATGATGATGATGATGATGATGATGATGATGATGATGATAGTGGTGATGATGGTAACGATAATTGGATTCGGTACAGAATATGAGAGAGGCCTCTTCCACTTCAACCATTTGATTTCAATAATAGTTATATTTGGACGCAACATGTTCCAACCATTTTATGGATCAGGCCTCGGTTCTTCGACTGTCCCAGCGAGCACACTCATAAAGCCATTAGAATCTTAAACCTTCAGCCATCAGGGCCCAACCATTTCCCGTGTCCAGATTTTGTATGCTCCCTTGTTATTTCATTTTCACTTTCCACTTCCTCTGCCACCTCTCCTTCCACCATCCTACTAGCTGACAAATAAAAGGCCGGAAAGGGAGCAAGCGAGGAGCATTATAATAACAAAATAACAACGAGCACTATACTTCGACAACGCGTCGACAAACACGACTTTTTGTACCACCGGCAACAACATTACATCCACGCGTCTCTTCATTGTATAGTTACCACGTTTTAAAATGTATGTATCAAACATTAATTATCGGACGCCGTTTTAACCGTTCCCGAAGTGATGGATCTTGAGAATCCATATACCGAAACTCCCATCCAAGCACATACAAGTTAGTTAAGGAATCTTATTTAGTGTTTTCATATTAGGTTGTCCCATGAGTTTCTTACGCGCTACGCTATAAGTGACTCGAAGTGGCTGTATTTATATAAATATGCACGCTTATCACGTAGCTGTTTATGGCATCGGTTTCAGTCGTCTCAGAGCTCTTTGAAAGTACGTTTTGTTTTTGTTAAAATTTGTTCTGCACCATTCAATATGGAGAGCCAAGAGAAGCATTTGCGACATGCTATGCTTCATTGCTTTAAAAAAGGCAATAGTGCAAAGGACACTACAGACGAGATTTACACTGTTTACGGGAGTGGTGCTACGACTATTAGGATCATCCGCAATTGATTTAAAAAATTTAGAGCTGACAATTTCGAGTTGAAAGATGAAGACCGCAGCGGCCGCCCAGCAACGACGTATACGGACATTATCAAGACTATGCTTACTGAAAATCCGCGATATAGTGTGCGTGAGATAGTGGATGCCACTAATATTCCGAAGACAACGGTACATAATCATTTAATCAAGATGGGATATGCGAATCGATATGAAGTTTGCGTTCCACACCTATTGAAGACCGGCCTTCTGAACCGCGTCTCTACGTGCGATTTGCTTCCCCAGCGACATGTAAGGGATCATTTCTGAAAGAGGTTCGTCAATGGAAAGGAGACTTGGATTTTATACCAAATTTTGCATCGACAGCGCGCTTGGTCTAAGGAAAATAGGCCTTCAACTGTTGCGAAGCCTGGACTTCGTCCGAAGAAGGTTCTTTTGTGCATTTGGTGGGACTGGAAAGGTGCGCGGCACTACGAGCTCCTTCTTCAAGATGATACGATCAATGCTGACAAATATTGCAATCAACTGGATCAATTAAAAAGCCGCCATAGCTGAGAAACGACCAGAATTGACGAACCGACGAGGCGTCGTTTTCCATCACGACAACACAAGACCGCATGTTGCGTTGGCCGTAAGGCAAAAATTATTACAGTTTCATTGGGACGTTCTACCTCATCCTCTGTACTCCCCAGACATTGCTTCATCCGATTATTACTTGTTTTTTTCCTTAAAAAATTCTCTCCGCAGTAAATCTTTCAAATCCATAAGCGAAATAAAAACGCACCTAGATGGATATTTTGCATAACATAATAAATCCACCTTAAACAACAAATATCGTGTATTCATTTCGCATCGAAAAAAGGGAAGAAACTTATGGGACACCCTAATAGATTTGCGACAGAATGGATACTTATAATTTAAGAGAGTAAAAGAGTGTGAACAGTTAACCCTTTGGCTACGGCACACTTTGGCATGCACCGGCCTACGGTACGACACGAATTAAGTCGCGACGTCCGCTGGGTACGGTGAAGTTTCTCGTTTTTCTGAGGAAGTATATTAAAATATTCAATATACTGAATTCTATTACATTAAAACAATATTACTTGATGTGAACATTAATTTTAAGCTTTTTCTACAATATTTAATCATCATAATAAATGGGCGAAACAGGCGAAATTTCATCTGGACGCTTATTGGCGCCTACAGTACCAGGAAGCCAACATGTGTCTGACGCCAATAGGCACCAATAGAAGTCAAAGGATTAAAAGATGTAAAATAGGTCTGAGAATTCTAAGTCGCCCTGATTTTTTTAGACTTTTATGAACACTACTATATCAATCACCTTATAAAGGACATTTGGAAAAACGTTTTTATGGGACACGTCATGTAATGGAGAGAGAAATGAGCCAAGCGATCGTAAACAATAGGAAGGAAAAAAACCACCGTAAAAAAGCTTGGACTTGATTCTCTCTGAAACCGTACGATTAACAATAAAATTCGTCTGCCGAAACTCCCCGGCTAAAAAAGCCGAGTCATGTCTAGCTCGAATGAAAAGGCAAGACTGAACGAACGTCGATGAAAAGATACTTCGGCGAGGAGACAAACGCGGGATAATTGAAGACGAAGAAGCGAGCGTCGCGGAATCGCCGATAATCGACAATTACAGCAATTTCGAAGGAATCTCGAGGTGTCCGGGTCGATAGTCGATACTTGTGGGAAGAAGATCGCGCCCTCGGATTCCGTTCGAGTTCTGTTTAAATTGCAGCGACAGGCGCGCTGCGCGATAATTATTGAATCAGATTCCTAATAAACCGCTCGCCGCTACAGAACGTTGCACAGGCCTGCGAAACGTTGCAGAGCGTTGCAGACGGTTCGAACGAAGAACGCCGGAACATCTCGCCGGATTCAAGCGATCCGATGGAGGATTCCATTCGGCAGGTTCCGAGACGAGATAGGTTCCAAGCGGCGAACGATCCCGTCGATAAGGGGAAATAGAGAACCGGTGCTGAGTGAGTGTGTGTGCGAGAGAGAGAGAGAGAGAGAGAGAGAGAGAGAGAGAGAAGCTACGCTCTCGAATATATCCGATAGACGAGCGGAACTGGCCGGCGTTTATCAATTCAGGGACGCTCGACTGTGTCGGTCGTTCGGGCCGCATTGCGCTCGAGTCGTCAAGATGGATCGTTCCGACGCTTCAAACGTTTATGGTTATCGGCGGACTATGCCAGTTCACCCCCCGAACCTCGCAGACGATCGCCCGAGAACCCACCCGAAAGCGTACAATCGTCGAGATGCAATTTCCCTGTCTTTAAAAGCAACTTTTCGGGACGAGATATGCTTTGCTGTAGGGTTACAATAGAGTCTTCAGGTAGAGTTGGTGAAATTTCAATGTAATCGGATCACATCTACAATCTTTGAATTTATTTATTTCATATAAAGCGACCCCTTTTATTTTTGTTAACGATGGATCGATCCAAATTTTTTCTGTTGCATATGGTATTTCGAATATTCCATCTTTTTCGTGTGTCATTTTTACGTGTGTCTGCTGCCGTCTGTGTAGAAATTCTTTATCGATAACATTTAATGCCACACAACCGCACGCGTTCTGCATAATTATTAGACTGTTGATAGTTGTATGCATGCATTGCATGAAAACTTCTTTCAATGGTTCCAATCCATTGAAAATTGTGTAACGAAATGCATACAGATGTCTTTATCGTTCTGTATTTCCTTTATGCAGTTTTTGTAAATGTATAAAGTCCGGAGTCTATAAGTAAAATTGTTTCGTACCTTTTAATTATTTCAATAAGTCGACTGCGATGTGGCAATATCATATAATAATAATATTTATGTACTTTTCTTCTGCTTCGGCGTGGTTTCAACGTTAGGTGCATCGCTTTCTTGAATCCTACAGTTAATCAAAAACGTTTTCGCATGACTTGGTAATGAATTCTTCTTTCCACGAATGAACAGTAATCGTTATCATTATTCTAAAATATATTCTATTTTGTCATAAATGCATACAATCTGCAATCTGGTCTAAATCCATGATCAGCGGCGGAGACGCTTCGGTCAGTCGAAGAATGAGAAAGATAATTGTCACATTACTAAAACGAAAATATCGACTTTCTGTCGCGATAGGGTGAAGGTGGCAGAGGTTTTCGGGGAAAAATTGTAGCCGTTTTAACGACCGTCGGCACGGTGTTTTCATCACGGGAGCCGCGCGTTCCGTGGATTTTATTTTTATTATTCACTCAGGGGTGGGAAGTTCTGGAGCAGGTGTCGTTACCGTGGCGCGTTAAAAGTTAAAAGGACGGGCCCGCTTGTCGTAAAGCGCGAAGTTTCAACAATAAATTCAACATCGGTCTTCTCCAGCTAACGGACCTAACGCTATGAAATTTCATTCGGGTTTCTGCACACTGTTCCCGCCACCCACGCCCGGCACCGCCGTGGCCAAACAGAGGGCGATACCCTCCCGGCGCCGTTTATTTAAGAGCTCTAATTGTCCGGGCTCATTATCCGCGCAATTGGATCGCGGGAAATTTTAATCTTCCTACCACCCCGCCCACTTTTTTCCTTCCCCTTACTCATTCCCTTTTCTCGATCCCACGAATCACGGAACCATTAAATAAGATCCTCTTCGTAGCAAAGATCTCTCCCAGATAATGCAAAATTAATAGGTCTCGGCACAACCGGCATTCCGCGGAGGCCAATTCAACCGAAGAGGCTCGCGATTTCAAAGGGACGCGAGTAATGAATTACCGACTTGCAATCAAATCGTATTACATTACTATCTTCCAATGGCTGGATTTCCGGAGCTGATGCGATTTTTGGTCGAATGATTTTCCGTTTTATTGGGTCGCTGCCGTTCGCGCCGATTTATAGACCCAGCATGTATTATTAGACGAAAGGAAGCTGTAACGTTCGTTTCGTGCTTTCAGAAAATTATATAACCGCGATTCGAATCTCATGATAGAGTTAAACCATTCGCACTCGAAGCCATTTTAACTGTAAATTTGAAATCATTTTTCTGGCTCATATTGTTTCCTTTCTTTTGATTCTTGTGACTAGTAACAACAGTTTCACTATGTATCAATTTTTTAAATCTGAACTTTGTTTGTATAAAAATTATTTTGGGACATGATTGATGAATTTTAGTGGTGCCTCAGAGTTACCACTCGAATGCAAAGGCTTAATTTTCTTTATTTGTAGTGATTTTTTACGAGAAGAGGTTTCTAGTATGCCGAACAGTGTAAAATCAGTAACTAAAATTTCGTAGCAGGCGATAGAATATTAAACTATGGTACAATACACTGCGCGACAAAATGATAGAACATCCCAAAATTTTTCGTTTTTCTCAAAATCAATAATGCATAGAAAGGTTTTGCATGTAGCTGTATAAACAGTGCCCCTTCTTCATCGTCCGTCATCGGCCTCCTTAATAACAAAAAATAGAATTTACAAATGCTATTGATTCTGCGAATACTATAAGTCGACTGCGATACTGCGAATAACTAACAGATGAGAGTAATGGATAGGCTAATGAATCTCGTGTAGAGTGTAGTTTTGTTCTGTTCGTTCGTCGAACTCATAATCTCCGAGGTAACCTCGGAGTGGGTGTGTATTAAAACATGGAACAAGCGGATTCGTAGATTGCAATATTTCGGAAGAAGTAAGGGAAATGGTCGTCTTGAATTGATTGGTTAAAAGAAAAGCGTGTACTGAAGGTAAGTGACCGCCCCAAACTCATCGTCACCCGCAGGTAGTGCTCGTACCCTCGGGTGCCATAACCTGACAATACCGGCCAGGGATTCGTTGAGACAATACCGGCCAGGCATGCGTTGAGACTATTTGAAGATTATGCTATGCGCGTGTTTTTATGGCGGTAGTTATTGCTATAAAGAATAATTTCGTTCTGCAACGGAACAGGGTGTTTAGAATGGTAATGACGGCAATAAAGACTAGTTCCGTTCTGTAGCGGAACAACTCCGATATCAGGGATTCTGATAACCAAAATTCCACTGTATGAAATCACCCCGTAATGCGGTTTTCCTGATTGTCTAAAATGAATCTAATCTCTCGAAGAAAGAAGACGAGAAGACAGAAGTAAACGCGAGGTTGTTGAAAATTTCAAGCTGGAAACGAGCGCTGCCTCGGCAGCGTCTGCTAATGTTGTAGCAATCAAGTTGGTCATTACTCCTGAGAAAAACCATTGACACGCCTGTCACGTCTGACCTCGTAACATGCCGTTTATTTATTGGCCAGTTGCGGTGGCGATTAATCAATGTTTACTAGCTGTTGCCCAAATATCGGTGAAACGCTGACACCCAATAATCGGTCACTAATACATGGGAGCCCCTTGTTTCTATCGCACGATGCAATTATTAAAACACGAAACTCTTTGTCCATAGTTTACAAGTCGTTGTCGATTGATCGGCAATCGCGGAACCGGCCTTTACACGAAGAACAAGGCATTTATTTCCCCATCGTTACACCTGTTCGCCGTTTTCATAATTCAAACCCGAAATGTTGGCCCCCGTTTCGATGACAAACTGGCTGGCCCGGTTGTAATTCTCAGTGACCCGGTGTCATGATTATTAAATCGAGCTCGGCGCGACCGTTTTGATCAATTACGAAACGCGCGTTTATGTTGTTGCACGCTGTTCCCCAATTTCGTCGGTGGAAATCTATTGTAATAAATTCCCATTCTTTGGCAGCGAATGATAAGCCCCCGTTCGCTACGGAAGCAACGATGGAAGCCGCTTTGGAAATAACTGCTCCAAAGTTGAGCCATGAGCTCCCTGTTATCGACAGATGAAATTATGAAATTTCTTCGAGAACTCTGCACCTTGAAATAACACTCCTGAACGGAATTCTTCTGTACGTTTATAATCTCTTGTGACGGTGTCCCGCGTTCTTCTTCGCAACGCGTACAACTTTGTTTATACAACTGCAGGAGTTTGTGCTAGTTCGCGCTTTGATGGAGTTACAGAAACATTCGCAAGCAGATTCCCATTCCTCTTTCTCGAAACAAATTTAAAATAAAAAGCGGGAAACGTCGTGGAATTATTTTGTAATTCTTTCTTCTTGCCATGTTTCTAGGTTAGTGACGCAAGTTGCTGTGGCGTGGCCAATTACTGTGCCATCAGTTTATTTTCAAGCGTAATTAACTTTATCTTCATCAAATGCGATATTTTTTATTTGAATTTAATTGATCGTTTGTTCGTTAAAATTCGATATGTAATAAAGTACACGGTTGTGAGTTAGAAATTCATAACAATTCTATAGCAGATGTTTACATTGCGATCGAATCTTGATTAATTTTTGGAACACGAACAACGAGATACGATGCAATTTCATATTATTCCACACTCGCCACATACCAAAAAATGCAAATTCGTATGTATAACGATGAACGCGGCCATCAAAGCGACGATCTCCATAGATCTTCAATGATTGAAATTCGCGGTTCCAGTAAAAATAAACTAATCTAGAGGGACATGGCTGGCATGGTGGATGCAGCGTAGAAAATTCGGTGCAGCGTTGAGTATCGAAAGCGTTCAGATTGAACTCCAGATAGTGCTATAGTTTCGAAGCGTTTCCGCGGCCTCTGATAAACCAGTTTTTTTAAATCATTTTCCAGCACATGGCCACTACGATCGATTCCGATCGCAGAAATGATGCACGCGTTAGCAACAGACTCGGCGCAGCTTCGTCATCGTTCCGTCTAATGAAAAGCCAGGGCTGGTTTTGTCCCGATTGCCGACTGCTATTAGAAGATCGACGATGGATCTGGTTAATCACGGAGAAACGCGTACACTTGTCCCAGCGATCGACTAATTTCTTAATGTGTGCCCTTCGGACACAGAACTTTGCCATCGTTAAAGTAACTCGAACAAACCTAGATTTTATAGATAAATTCTGAAATGGTGATTCAATAGAATTTTGCTATTTAAATTAATAGTTTCTACTATATAGAAGGATAGCATGGCTTCGTGGAACTTGATTTTACGTTGTATTTTACAAGCAGAATTAAAAGATTTTAGATAATGTTTTAATTAAAAAAATGTCGAACATTAAACTCACAGTTTCAGATAGAAATTCTTGACTAATCTTGATTAGATCTTTATTACTATGATATATGAATCAACGTTAATGCTATTTATACTTTACATTTACTGTAACGAATTTTCTACTTAAAAAACGCATAGACTTGCATAGAGAACGATAAAATGTGAGAAATACACCCATAAGCAAGTTTTATAGCTGTCCATAAATTATTTGACTGACAAGTTTGGTAAATCTAGTGCGAAAAATATAAGATGCATCGACCGTTTTATATTTTGGACACGTTGACAGCAGATCTTATAATGTTACGACCATAAATAACATAGTTCAGGCAGAGGTTGCCTTGACGGATCAACGAAACAAGGGTTGGCAGCAGTCTCGCCAGCCCTGTAAAGCAACAAAGTAATCTGCTGCTTTGTTCGCGAGCGAACCCGATACCTGAATAGGTGTTGCGTGTTCCCGCTGATCGAACGATCGACTGCACCGCGGAATCCGATGGCGGATTGACGCGAAAGGGATCCCAGCTGATCTCGTTGGCGGATTGCAAGGTATCGCTGCGCGCATGTGAGTGACAGACTAGAAAAGCAGCGTTCGAACACGTTGATCTTTTTACAGGATCGAGACTTCTCCTTCCTCAGCCAGCACTGAGATCGCTCCTCTTAAATATTGGCCACTGGACTAGGTATTAGGTTGTCCAAATAGGATTTTTCCGCGCCACGCTATGACTGACTCTAAGTGGCTGTATTTATATAAATATGCAGGCCTTATCTCTTAGCTGTTTATGGCACCGGGTTCAGTCGTCCCAGAGCTCTTTCAAAGTACGTTTTGCTGGTGACAAAGTCTCTTTTCAAATCTTTTCTGCACCGTTCAATATGGAGAACCAAAAGAAGCATTTGCGACAACTTATGCTTCATTGCTTTAAAAAAGGCAATAGTGTAAAGGACACTGCAGACGAGATTTGCACCGTTTACGGGAGTGGTACTACGACTATCAGGACCATCCGCAATGGGTTTAAAAAATTTAGAGCTGACAATTTCGAGTTGAAAGATGAAGACCGCAGCGGCCGCCCAGCAACGACGTATACGGACACTATCAAGACTATGCTTACTGAAAATCCGCGATATAGTGTGCGTGAGATAGTGGATGCCACTAATATTCCCAAGACCACGGTACGTAATCATTTGATCTAGATGGGATATGCGAATCGATATGAAGTTTGGGTTCCACACCTATTGGAGACCGGCCTTCTGAACCGCGTCTCTACGTACGATTTGCTTCTCCAGCGACATGTAGGGGATCATTTCTTAAAAAGACTTGTCAATGGAAAGGAGACTTGGATTTTATACCAAATTTTGCATCGCAAGCGCGCTTGGTCTAAGGAAAATAGACCTTCAACTGTTGCAAAGCCTGGACTTCATCCGAAGAAGGTTCTTTTGTGCATTTGGTGGGACTGGAACGGTGCAGTGCACTACGATCTCCTTCCTCGAGGTGATACGATCAATGCTGACAAATATTGCAATCAACTGGATCAATTAAAAAGCCGCCATAGCTGAGAAACGGCCAGAATTGGCGAACCGACGAGGCGTCGTTTTCCATCACGACAACGCAAGACCGCATGTTGCGTTGGCCGTAATGCAAAAATTATTACAGTTCGATTGAGACGTTCTACCTCATTCTCCGTACTCCCCAGACCTTGCTCCATCCGATTATTACTTGTTGCTCCTCTTAAAAAATTTTCTCCGCGGTAAATCTTTCAAATCCATAAGCGAAATAAAAACGCACCTAGATGAATATTTTACAAATAAGCTTCAACAAGTTTGGAAAGAGGGCATAATGAGGCTTCCCGAGAGATGGAAGAAGGTTATAGAACAGAACGGTTCATATATAACATAATAAATCCACCTTAAACAACAAATATCGTGTATTCATTCCGCATCAAGAAAAGTGAAGAAACTTATGGGACACCCTAATAAAACTCGAAATTTCAATGCAATTTATTGTGAGCCGATTTCTGTAATTCATGTGTTTTAATTTCGTAACAAATGGATATTTGTGAACTTGATCTCCATTGATTCTTGAACGGAGTATTGAAGCATTAATAAAAATTGGACGTTGTTTGAATGTGAAATACCTCTTATAGGTATAGAGAATCTTAATAGTGCATTAAATTCGAAATTTAAATGATAAATTTAATAAACAGCATTTAATTCGAAACAGCAGATTGTGGTTAGATTATTTTTCTATATATTTTGCGTTCATCTGTTCTGATTTTGCAATAAACTGTTTCTTTTTCAAATCCATCTACAGTGATCCTTGAACGTATTTAAAATGGGAGCTCGCTTTCATTATAAAATTACTTTCTCCAGAACGAAGAAGCTTCGCAATATATTATTAAACTCGAAATAAAGCAAATTGCAGGGGAATTATTCTTCTGTTAAGCTCTCCGTCCATTTATTTTAATTCGCTGTGCAGAGATCTAAATGAATTTTTGTGAAAGGTTAATTCCTCACCGAATAGAATTGTAATTCAAATAATATGAAAATATATACCGTTTGAACATAAAATTCCATCTGCAGGCTTGAGTTTCAGTTTATTAAACCTCAAATCTCAAAGCATATCGCAACGAAATTAATTGTCTCTCGAATTTTTTATCAATCTGTTGCAATTCAGTCCAGTCTGTGCGGGAAACTAATTTAACCGCTGCAACATTTCTTCCTAATGATTGAAAATTTTGCAGATCAACATATAAACTTCCATCGAGCTGCTATAATGACCCTAATAAATAGTATTAAAAGTTTGTGCCCTGTAATTATCATTTAAATCCTGCAGTCAGCAACGTTTGTTCAGCAGTTTCAACCCTTTCAACGTTATTACGGGGACGCAGCAGTTTCCCCGTTGCGGGCGCCACTGTTCCTTAAAAACTGTTTTAATTTTTTGCAAGTGTGCGGCAGAAAAAGTTTGTTAAACACCAGCCAGATCCAGTTAACGTAGGCTCGTGTCTGTATGGAAGAGCGCGTCGGTGTGATGTGACGCGAAACCCGGCATAATTGGTGGAACAAATCCTCTAACTTTTCTGAGATGCGTTCGAGTGGCTTACTAACCGTGCCCTTATTAAGTGCGAGCCGCCAAACGCGTTTCCCGCTGTAGAAAAAAAGCTGTTTGTTGACTATGGGACCGTAATTAGTGGCTACATATCTGGGTTAGGCCATACGCCTCGCACAATATAAAAAGCGAACGGTTACAAATTCTTTGATGCCGAGTCCACGCTGCATAATTATGCGTTCAACGAGAAACATACGCAGCTCTTTCTTCATGAAAATTAAGCCCTCCGCGTGTTCCGTTTTATTTCACAACTAATCCCACGAAACGTTTGACGCAAGGAACGCGTTAATGTTAACTGTACTAATAAGAGCAAAAAATTGTTTCGCTGAAATAAACGTATTTATATGGTGAGTCGCGGATGATAGGATCTAAATTCTCGTTGTAACCAATTCAAGCGGCAATGTGTGAATTGAAAGAGATTATAGTGAATTGAAATGAATATTATTGATATTGCTGAACGTGGGATTGAACGCCATAAACGTGTTTTATTCGGAGACAAAAGGAGTGTTCGGTTATCCATTCATATATTCGGATCATACGGTATGGACGGAGTTGCTTTAACTAAAACGTTTTAGTGATGAAGTCCGAGCGTGAAACGTACGGTGACAGAAAACGTGTTCATATTAAATTCCTTGATGACACTACAGCATGGCGTTTGGTTACACTTTTAATGAAACTTTGCACAGAGGTGCAGTTTCAGAAAATATCTGACACGTTCTTTTTTCAACCCAGCACGATCGCGTTAAGAGGATGAAACTACCCTCCAAAGTTTCAGGTGGTGGAGCCATTTAACTGCGCAACTCGAAAAATGATGGATACAGCGATAAATGTTAAATGCGAAAGTTGCACGGCCTCGCGCGAGCCGCGACGCTCTCGAGGATTCAAGTTGGCGATGCTGCAGATGCTCTCACCCTAGAGCAATTATCCTAGAACAATCTTTTTATGCCGAATACTCGCGTATCCCTTAATATCGGCATTATTAATAAGAAAAAACGTTAATTTGTTTTCGAAGTTATACCGAATGTAGAATCCGGAGGTTTTTTATGCTACATTCGACGAACATTAAAATTAGGGAAAAATTGTAGTAAAAATATAATAGGATTCCAATTAATTTTTATCGATATAAATACCAAATGTTGGATACTAGCAAAGATACTCGTCTAAAATGAAAGTCAGGCCGTATCATCTGGTACAAGTATAAAACTGAATATACATTCTAATGAATTAAGATGTTTGAAAAGCTGAAGATATTTCCTGCTTGGCCTGTCTTCGTAATTCTTTTCCACCAAGAATTTCCCAAGAAATAAAATCTCGTCCACGTTGGCAAGAGGTCGGGGATGCGAGCTAGTAAAAAGTGCAATGAGACGAAACAGGAATTCCGTTGTTTCAACCAAGAAGCTCGGCTCTTGAAATATCGTGCATTCACAAAGCTATCAAAAATAAAGGAACAATTAAGATATAATTCTTGCTGCACCGTGCGCGTTCAATGACTTTTACAACACCATCTAGGTCAGTCAATAGCGACGCAATTTAATGTTGTCATGAAACTATCTTTCCATATCGCAAAGATCATAAACATCCACTTAACTTTTTGAGTATGTCGCCTGTTTGTTAATTCCGTCCTATATCACCGACAATGTGCGAAGTCACTCAATTAGTCGATTTATTAACGGTGTAAATCCTTTGGTACATAAAGTTAGTTACATCATAATCATGTATAGTTATATAGTTACAAATAAAGTTACATCATCGATGGTACAATGTTAAATGTCAAGCTCAAAATTGTAGTTAGAATTTGAAGGATCGATACCGTTGCAATATTTCTTTACATTTATAATAATTCTATTCAGGTAATTGGATAGATTGTATAAAGTACTGCTCCTGGCTGGAATGATGGCACAGAGGAAGATCTCATCGACCTATTCGTGTTAATGCCCTTGCGGAAGTAAAATAAACAAGTTAGAAGTTACGCGCTGAACAAGAGCCGTGATTAGGAGGAGCGTGCGACCAATCTCTGTTGTTCTTCGCGTCGATTAGTTTATTGATCTTCTTATTTATCAATACAAGTTTCATTAAGTTATAGACTAGACGGATGTGCAAATCAGGCGGAACAAACGCGATACCCTCCCTTGGCCTTCGACACAAATTGTGCCACCTATCTAGTAAGGGACAAGACTGGGATGTCGCCCTTTTAAAGAAGGATAATTTCTTGAAGAAAATACACGAAACCTTTAAACAGAACCTAGTTACTATATCGGGAGAAGGAATAGTTCCGTTTAAAATTTTATAGACAAAACACAAATTACAAGCAATACGACAATATTCAAGAGATTAAATATTCATGTGAGACTCATATCGGAAAATAATTATGTACGTAATAAGGCATTTGATGTCCAATGTTGTTATGTTACCATGGTCTGATCGCAATTTGCACTTGTCCCTACAAAATGCGTCCAACGAATGTAATAGATTATAGTATATCTAGAAACATTCATGAAAGGATGTACAGCATACGTTCACACCGTTCCCAAAGAGTTAAACAACACAACAAACTGTTCTATTCCCTATCAGTGCTAAAGAGTCGCGCTGTGGGAGGCTCAGTGCGGACCATCTATCCTTCCAACGTCCAGTATGATCACCGTTACAACCCCTTTACGGCGCCAAGACCGAAAAACATGGTATCAGGAGCGGAGGGTCGATTTCGGAGCACGAACTTTTGGTACGAGCGAATATTCGCGAAATTCGAGTTCGCCCGCGGCATAAAATTCGCGGGGCTGCGCGGGGATGGCCGGGTCCGAAAAGCATCAGGAGGATCTCTGGAAAGCGGAAATAGAAGTCCGGAACACTCGGCTGGTCGGACGACTACTTATCGAAATGTTCGCAGCGGGGAATCATCCCGGCGAGCGTTTTCAGGGGAACGTGTTCAATCTTTGATCCCGAGGAAATTACAGTTCTCCATCCCCACTACGAAAGGATGGAGGAGGGTGGTGGTGAGGTCAGAAGAGGAAGAAGAAGAAGAAGAGAAAGAAGAAGAAGAAGAAGAAATCGGTGAGAAAATTATACGCGGCTGTCGGAGGTCGTCGTTGATCTCCTTTCAGCGGGGAAACGGCGTCGGGAAACGACGTTTCTGGAGCACAAACAGCGAATATACCGGTTGCTTCGGGGGTGGAAAGGGGCTAGGGATCGGCGAAGCGGTTGGAGAAGGGGGGCCGCAGAGGTCGAGGAACCCGGCATTTTGTCGGACAATGAGAAATCGACATCGATGACGCAGTTGCAGCCCTTTTATTGGCCGCTCGCGAACTTTCGCGATGGTAATGGCCGCCATCGCGTTCCCCAGTTTCGAGTTTCAATGACACGGCTGCAGGTATTACCGGGCTCTAAAGTGTTAACAGCACCGTGCAAAAAAATATCGAAACTTCGGACAATTTCCATTCGGAGCCGGGCCCCGAAAGTTCCGCGGAACCGGCCACGGTTTTTCCCTTATTTTATTAGGCATTACCGCGCGGAAACGAGCCCCACGACCCTCCTTCTCTCGCCCTCTCAGCGCTTTTAGATCCCAACCCCTGTTTCAGTTCTCCTCCACCCCCGCTCACCTTTACTGTCGAGCATTAAGCCAAGAATTCCCCTTGACCCGAAAAGTCAAATAATACGCCGAGTCGCCGGAGAAATTGTTGACTCGGTCCCATAACCGCGGGGAGAACGGCCTGGACACCTGGAACCGATCGTTACGCTCACGCTCCATCGACTTGGGAAACCCTGATTCCGATTTCACGCCGAGAATTCGTTTCTGAAGGCCTACAATACCGATTAAAGGGATTAGGTAATTTGGAATTATTATTCTCCGAAAATTACTCGGTAGAATAATGAACCTCTGTTTTGGGGGATGTTTAGTTCCTCTTGAGTAATTCCTGGAACAAAAAAAAACGATGAAACAGTTTCATGGGATTTTGATCAACGCGATGATCTCGTCTTTACATATTTTTCAATTTTTCTTATTTACAAAATGGCGAAGTTTTAAAACGTTTTGATCTTGATTTTATATATTTTTCTGGAGTACTTGTGAAAAGCAATAGAACCTTTGTCGGGCATTTTGAACAATATTATCTACTGATAATAATTGAGTAAAGTAAAAAGATTGTACATAAGCGATACGAGTTTGTTGCCGGATGGCTTTTACAAATTTCCAAATTGCTTCGCCGATTTGTTTTGCAAAATACAACATGGCGTCCACAGGTAGCTTCATGTGTATTCATTTCTCGTAGCGGAGTATCGAATGTTCCATCGAACTGCATTTATTTCGTTCGGTGAAATAAAATAACGAAGTGGTATTATCGGCAAAATCGGCTGCTTCGAGACCATTATTTACCGAAACATTTTTATTATGAGAGAATTTCACCGAATCTGTGTATCAAACAATCTATTAGAATTTTTTTGTTCATTGCCGCTGCAGCCGCGGGCTAAACATTGTTCGTACCTTCAGCAGTGAAATATCATTTAATCCCGAATGGCATTATCGTATATCGTTGATTAATTAATCGAACCGGTTTGGCTTCGTTGAAATTGAAACAGTTATCGCGAAAAATAATTACATGATAAGCAGTAGATTCGTGCGCACACTGCCGGCGAATATAGGAACGACCGAGATTTATAATTTCCAATTTATTTTAATTCACCGAAATCCTCGGGCGAGCTTGCGCCATTTGGCTTGATCGAGAAACGCGAAGAATAATTGATGTATTGATCAAACGGCCCGTGATATGCAGCGTTAACCTGCGATACTTAATACGGATTTATCTCTTTTTAAACAGATTTGAAGTAATAAGAAACTGTCTTGAATTATTCCAACGTTTGCACTTCGTATCGATCTCTAGTAATTGCACTTTCTTCAATGAACCAATTTTTACGTTTTAATTAACTCACAATCATTTCATTGTTTCTCTATTAATTCCTAGTCAACTATAGTCTATTGCTTTTCACGCACCTGCCTTTATAAACGGAGAAAAACTAGTACTGAAACAATTTCTAAAAATCGATCAAAGATAATTGAGGTCGTAACGCAAAGTACTGAAATTGCGCAAGAACAATACTATTATTATTCTGCGGTCTTTGGTCGCTCTAGTCGAAAGTGCAAACCAAAGTTATTATTATTAATATTATTTTTATTATCCTATATTAACAGGCTAGTAAGACCCTTTTGTGTTACATAGCGGTTGTATATATACATAGTCCGGAACACATTTAAATAATATAAATTAAAAATTATAATATAAGAGTGTAGCATGAAGCAATTACAGAGGGTGTGTTTTAATGACTAGAGTTGCTGCATTTGTAAATTGGCTCAATGAACTGCCAAAGACGTTGATTTTTGTATTAAGTTTATTTGCTGTTCCTAATGCTCTGAATATACAATTCTGAAATCCCAAATTGGTTTTAAAGTAATCTACGTGAAATAATTCTTTTGACCGTATTGCTTTAGCAGGAACCTTTAGTTTCATAAGTTCTAGAATGGATGGACAATCGATTATTTGGTAAATAATTTTAAAAATGAAAAGAATGTCTGCCAAAGTTCTTCTTTGTTTGAGTGTACTCATGTTCATGGTATTAAGGATAGGTTCATAATGGCGTGAATAATAAGGTATGGGTGTTCCAATTTTAAATGATGCGAATCTTGAGAATCTGTGCTGAATTGTTTCCAACTTATCGATATAACATTGTTGGTGAGGATTCCATATTTGCGAATCATATTGAAGATGGGGGAGAACTAGCGATGAGTAAAGAATTTTTAGGGTAGTCAGATTTTTGCAGTCTGTAGAGTGTCTAATTAGGAATCCTAGAGATCTGGATGCTGAGTTTGTGAGATGGGAGAAGTGATCGGCGAAGGAAAAAGTTTGGGAGAAGTGAATTCCAAAATCGCAAACTGTATTTCGATTCATTAAAGGTGTATCACCGATGTAATAGGAGAACTCTATTTTTCTGTTCCTTGTGAATTTTAGGGAGTAACATTTGGAGACATTCAATTTCATTATGTTTATATTGCACCATTCATGAAGTCTGTTTATGTCATCCTGTATGCTTATAGCATCATTTAGAGTACGTACCGTACGGAAAATGTTCAGATCATCTGCAAAGAGTAGCGCTTTACAGGAACGAAAAATTTTAGTTAGATTATCAATAAATATGATGAAGAGCAGTGGTCCGAGATTAGATCCTTGGGGTACTCCGGATGTAATGTACGTAGGTTCAGACAATTGACGGTCAAACTTGACTCTGAAGGACCTATCACGTAGATAACTTTCAAACCATGCAAGTAAATTACCTGACAAGCCAAACGCACGCAGTTTTCTAATTAGAAGAGTGTGATTAACAGTATCAAATGCCTTATGGAAGCCCGTATAAATGTTATCGACTTGTTGACACTTATCTTTTTCTTGGGATATAAAGTGGTGATATGGGGTTGGATTGGTAATAGTAGATTGACCAGAAATGAAACCATGTTGTTCAGGATCGATGTGATTTTTTATCACTACAGAGAGCTTCTCTACAATAATGCTTTCGAATAATTTCGCCGTAATGTTTAAGTCGCAAATAGGTCTGTAGTTGGAAGTAAAGTTAAAGTAAAGAATACGATTAATGCAGAATCCACAAGAAAGAAAGAACACGATTCTTTTGCACAGCACAATTCTCCACAAGGAAAACAACTCGACAGTTCTACCCATTTTATCACGACTGCCTAAAGCAAGAAAAATAGATAAAAATCATTGTAATATGAAGCAGCTGCCTGTTCATTTGGTTTAGAGTTACTTTAATTCTGTAAAATTCGAGCAATTATTGTTTCAGCGGGAATATGTTATGGGGATGTTCGTTATCGTAATGGAGACGGAGAGGAAGATAAATACTGTCGAAAAATGGCTAAATGATAAGAGTCGTATTGTAGGAGCGAATGAGAACGATCGGATAGATCGGGCCCGGGTTTTGAACCCGGATTTTTCAATTAAGCCATCCCGGCAGAGCGACGACTGATTCTCTCCTAGTTCCTATAACGTAAACACCTCAGAAATGCCGATTCCTAACAGTATTGAGGGCCGAGGGTGGTAGAATAACATAAATTCCCGGTTAATTGATAAAAGAGTGGGGAAACCGATTCGGCCGGGTAACCGGCAGGTTTTCCAGCCGATAGCGATCCAACAGAAAAATATTAGTCGGAGCGTGGAGGTTTCAGCCGACCCGGATCCGCGCGTAAAAACTGTTCGACGAGAGAGACAGAGAGAGAGAGAGAACCGGTTCTCTCGCGAGCCCGCAAACAATACCAGGCTCCCTACCCGTGAAAAAACAATTTCCCCGACTATCTCTATTCCCCAGGAAATCCTGACGGCCGATCTATGCCGGCGGATTTTTGTTTCGCGCCCGGTTACGTTCTATCGAACGCAAAGCGCGGCGGAACCCTGTCGCCTGTCGCTGTCGCGTACTCCAACCCTTTAATACTTAAATAACATCAAAAGTTTAAAAAAAAAGCCGAGCACGAACTGGAGCGCGTTTCCACATTTGAATTTCCACGAATTCGCGACGAACTGTTAACCAACGCCTCGATGTTTTCAATTTTTATTTTGGAATACGAAGTGAATCGTTTTGTGGTATTGCCACCAGGAGTATTGTAAATTTGTATGCCGTATACATTTCATTTAGAAAAAGAGCTGCAAATTTTGGCTGGAATTGTTTCTATCTTAAATTAAGGTGTACAGAATAAGCACAGCACAAGACATGAGACTAAGTTAACTTAAATAAAGTTATTGTTGAAGATTACGATTTGGCACCAAGCTGATGTCTTAACCCCTTGCACCATGGCCCATTTCATGCTGCGTTGATTGGCACTTATTTGTCCTTAATATTTCCAGACAATAGGTTTCCTTAATAGGTCCAGACAATTTTTGTTTCTTTTATTGTCTTTATGTACTTTTGTTTCTAGACTGATAAGAGAAGTATTTATCTTTAATTTGACGTAGAAGAAATGAATAATGTTCATATTGAGTAGATCTTGTATGAAGTCTGTTTCACGAGTTTGACTATTTATTATAGTGCAAGGGGTGAAACAGAAGTTCAACCAATATCGCCATATTTCTTTCAAAATGTACAGGCGTACAACCTTCACGTGTAACTTTCCAAAACTTGTATTTGTGTCAGTGGACAGAAATGAGAAACCTCGAACGTGTACATTTACTGAACCAATTAAAAACTGATAAAACAATGTCTTAAAGCCCCCTCCCCTCCGACCCTTCTCTAATCAGTCGTGTATTACACCGCAGGTAATTCTTCTAACAATCACGATGTTCCAGTTTAAATTAATCGATTTCAATACACCTATAAATCCTTTAAAAGTGAAGTCATCCTATCAGCATTAAGAATAACGAAAATAGTAATTGTGTCGGCTCTGGAGATCGTTGGTAGTGCGATTCGTTTAAAAATGGAGCGCGGTCGCGCCGATTAAGTCCGATGGAATCGCGGAGAAGATCGGGCTAATTGGCCCGATCGGATAACAACCGTCCCTAGAATCGCCTCTTCCGCCCGGTCGGTTCTAACAACGCGTCCGAACGGTTGTCCAGAAACACGAACGGTTCCATCTGATCGCCGGCGGCTAACGTTTCCCTAATTGATTAGCGTGCTATACCCGCGCAATAACCGGATATGTCGTCGCGCCACGCCGACAAATTCGACCAACATTTCACCGACAATTTGCTGGTTCGCGTATGTTTGCGTTTACGGCGACCGAAAACGCGTGCATGCGTCCGGACGTCCGTTGTGTTGTTCTGTCTTAATCCCATCTGCCACTAAACTCGACCAATTATACACTACATCTAATCGTATTTCCATTTCGTTCGATTAAAATCCGATTCGACCTGTTCCAAGAATTTTTGAACGATAATAACTAAAATCCAGACACGTTTAACCCTTTGACTACGGCAGATTTTGGCATGGCCGTAGTTTTTCGTTAGACATGCATTTTCTGAGGAAGTATATTAAAATATTCAAAATATCGAATTCTATTACATTAAACCAATATTACTTGAAGTGAATAACAATTTTAAGCTTTATTGCAACATATAACATAAATATTACGCAATATATAATTAATCAAATTTAATAATAAACGGGGGCGAAATTTGATCTTGACGCCTATTGGCGCCTACAGTGCCGGGAAGCCAACGTGTGTCGGACGCCAATAGGCGCCAACAGTAGTCAAAGGGTTAAGAGAAACTTTTCTCCAGTATACTGCCTACAGCATATGCTCTCTTTCTCGTGATTATTCTGTCAATTGTGGTAACCAAAACCGTGGTACACGTTCAAGAGAATTTTTTCTCGAGTATACTGTCTACAGGCTGTTCTATTTCTCTTAATTATTTCATCAATTTATATCTTAATTAAGTATCGAAAATACGGAGAATGTGATTTTCGGAAATCGACATTTAAATGGTTTTATAAAGGTACGAGGAAGGATTTGCAAAAATAACACGAAACATGCTATTTTCAGTAGAGTGTACTGTAATTCACACAAAGTTGCAGCTGCAAGGAGTCAGACTCCATTTAAGTACATGCCCTTACGATTCATCTATGCAAATGAGAATCTCGTATACGCTCAGTGTCTAGTAATAATAATGAACTGCTTATACAGAAAATAATAGACACATTACTGTTGTGTCGGCAAGCAAGGAAGGTTAAAGGTAGCAATTAACTTGAATTAATGCAGGAACTGATATTAAGATAACACGTACGGCGAAAAGTGATGTGCTTTGTATAAATAATTTCTAATAGATCGCTCTTCCTTGGATTTTCGCATGGACTCGGACGCAAATGGAGATTCATGAGGAGGACTGATAACACCGATCGGTAGATCGTCGATCCAGTTTCGAACCGATGGCGCAATCGAGTCGCCAGCACGCGACCAATTTTCCAAACAATTATGATCGAAACGACACCGGCTGCACCGGCCGATTACCGCGATGCACGTCCTCCCCCTCGGGGCTTGATTGATTTTCATTCACGCGCGGTAATTAAGAACTTCCCGGAAAGAATTATCGGCCGATCGAACGCCCACCGATAAAGCACTCGACTATTTTTCTTCCTTTTGCCCGAGGAAAATGGCAAAATTTACAATACACTCGGAGGGAATATTTTTCAAGTCGGAAACTTCAATAATAATTCGACTTTTACTTAAATACGCCACAATGTTCGAATGTTAACAGGGTAGTTCCGCAAAATGATTTATCGTCTATTTTTCCTGCAGCTTTTTCTGCCATGAACTTCCCACGCTCAATTTACCAGAAAACACAGGAACGCAAAAAATGAAATTTACGTCATACTTTTGGCTGTAATTTCAACGTTCGAAATGCCAACGTTTGGGACGCGTAGCAGATTGAATTTTCTTAATCGAAGTCGAGTATGAATACAATTGAACGGTATTGCAGAGGAATGGGGCAAAAACAACGTTGATCTTTTTTTCGATTTGTTCGGGTGTTATCCGCTTGTCGCAAACAACAGTGCTTAAAATAGAAAATGATGAAAATATTATTTTGTATTCCACTAAATGATTAAGGAACATTATATCAGAAATTTAAACGATTAATCTCTGCATTTTATAAATCGTAGGAATTTAAAATTTTGTTTCGACTATCAAAATTGTGAATGAAATTTCATTTAAAAAATTGTGTACCTTTCATTTAATAACGTTCTTTTTACATATACATAAGTGAAGTTACTGTAAAGGTACAGTAACTAGGGGATGACATAGAATTTGATATATTTACTCTAACTTGTTCAAGACTAAATGACTCGAATTTTGTTGAAATGTTAGATCAATTATGTTACTCTACAATGACTAAAGTACTCGTTTTTCAATTTTGCGATTACTTGCCTCCCTGTAGATCTTTAATTACAATTAATGGAACGCAAGCAAGGTCTAGTGTCTGTTCAATTAGAATATTGCATATCTAGGGCACCGGAACTATATTTGTGAATAATGTTCGCCAAAGGGCGATCGATCTGTTGGCGTTTTGATCGCGGAAATGGCATCGTTACGAGGGCACCAGCGAGCTCGCCCGGAAATATGCGTTTACCGTGCCGACTCTCGTTGCAAATCATAACCGTGCATAAAGCGTCATTAGCGTCGTTACCCGGCGACCTATTTGTCAGTTTAATCGCGTTGCCTGCAGATTTTCGCGGGCGTCGCGGCGTCAACCGACCCCGAGCCCAGCTCGGGCAATCGCTTCATCGCGATCGATGATTCCTCAGCGAGTCCAGTCATCAGCCGATATTAATTTCAGCCCTGATTTCGGAAATGCCGAGGTTGCTCGGCGTTCGCAAACTTCACGCTCGTTCATTACGCCCTTCGGATACAAACTAGATCGCGTTTTACGCTACAAGTTAGAAATGTTACAGGAATCGCAATGGCACAGTTCGAATAACAAATATGATTGTAAATACTTATTGAGCCAATTCAGTTATTTATTCCTCAATTCCGATTGAAATAGGTCTAAATATTAAGTACAATTTCTGTTAGGACACTGTGTTTTTAAAGAATTGTTATTTCTTCTATTCTCTCAGACAGAAAACAATGCCTTTCATGTGGTAAATATTGGTTAGTTAACTCTAAATTTTACAGACTATTATCTGAAAGTCAAAATGAAACTTCCTCATTGGACAAAACATTAAAAACAAAAATATTTGGAACTGTGTGTCAACTTCAATCATTTTTTGATCACTTTGGAAATGTAAACACCATTAGAACAAAATACGGAAATGTTTCTCAAACCTTAGCTTAAACGGCTATTTTTACGGTACAATCAGACCTGGAGGAAATTCCTGTTAAACGTTGCTAAACCACCCCCTACCACAAAGTTCCTTCCTATCCCTACTTTAGACATTTTTCCATCTCTATCAAATTCCTCCTGCGACCGAGCTTTCGTAAAAGCTAGTGCAACAACGAAATATTAGAATCGTTTTTACATCGAAGATAGCAAGTTTAAAATCGTTCTTGCACTGAGTGTAGCAAGTTCAGAATTATTTATCTATTACAAATCGCGACGTTATTATACCGAGATTAGCTATAACTGCAGCCAAGTCCTTTTGTAGCTAAGACCACTTCTGTACAAAGTGTAAATAAACGGATTCTCCGGAGTTAGACTTACAACCTTTCTTCGTTAATCGGTCGTAAATTCAAGTCGCCAATCGAGGCGAACGATACGACACAATAATTTTGATTGTGACATGGTGGGCAAAATGTTCGAAACGACCGGTCTCGTACAAGCTTACGCTCAGCGAGGTCGAAGTGAGACATCCCGCCAACGGGTCCTTTGTAAACGAACACCGAACTCGACCGGATCGAATCCCGAGCCAGGCATGGTTCTGGGAAAAACAGAGAAATTCCGAGCACGTGAGATTTTTCCATTTTATTCGTTCGAAAGGTGGTCTCTCCATTTCCGCGTTAACCTTCATAAATCAGAAGCTGTTGAAGCGGCCGCGTCCTCGAGGCTCGAGGACGCCGACCTCGTTCTAACAAAGTTCCAATTGCATATTTCACACTCGATTACACTCGACGGGTCGGCGATACATTCATTTTTCTACCGGTGACGTTCCTACAGGAAGGACGACGAGAAAAAAGAGCCAAAAAGGAGTAGAACCGCATCCGCGCCGGATGCGGGGGCCGAGCCCCCTCCCGGAACCAATTAAACGACACGGGCAGACACACGCGAAACACGGGCGGCTTACTGGGAGAGAACGAGTATTTAAAAACCATCCGCCGACACCGGAGGAAAATTACGCTCGTACATCACCCGTAATTAGGCGTTCGTCCATATTTCTTCGTATCGGCGATACGCGACCGGAAAACCAACCGATACGCGTTACGGTGACCGATTGCTGCGAAATCGAGCTCGAGATTCTGCATTCCGCCCGCCAACAATGTAGCAATAATATTCTACTCGTTATTTATTATTGTTACAACTCTGCGGAATAATGTCTTCTTCTGGTGAAGAAGGAAACAGAAAATGCAGAATTGAAAGGGTAAGCTAATTGGAAAAATAAGCGAATTTGAACCTAAGTGAAATTTTGAGGATTCAAATTAAAAGTGAGAAACGTACTTTATCAACGTTTAATTGTAACTAAATAAAAAATGATTAAGGTAGAAAATTAGATAAGTTTAGATAGAGAAAAATTACTGGATTTTAAGAGATGAATTTAAGTCGACATTAGAACTACTTTCCCATAGGAATTTTCAATTATTTTGAGACGTATATAAAATCTAGAAGAAATCACACCAGAATAGCGTCAGTTTAATTAAAAAATAATGTCGACGACATATTGGAAAATTGAAGAATGTCGACTGGTAATTATGATTTGAAATCGATGCTAGAATATATTCTCGCTGAATGTTGAAACTGGAGGAGTGCAAATTGTATTAAGCACATTTCATTTTCGAAGCAATTTGGAATCATGTCGAGAAATCGTTAAATCGTCTAGGAGAAGAACGAATAAAAGTTTGACAACTGAAATGATTGCAAGCAAGGATAATTTCTGGTCGCGGGCTCGAATAATTAAACTCGTTCCGAAATTGAATGCATAATTAACACTTTCCAGCGTCCGTTCGAAGCGTGAAACTTTCATACGTAGTTATCCGGAGTTGACGGGAAAATCGAAAATAAAGTTGAACATTGCTGCGCTACGTACAGCATCCCCATCGAGCGATTCATTACCGCGACGAAATGGGGAAGTTCACGTTTTTGGGGGGAAAAAAGCTGGAAACGACCACCGGCGGTCGACAAACATCGCCAAGCTTTTATAAATTGAGTAACGTAACTGCGAACGTTATTGCTAACTTGATTCAGCCGGCAGACCGTTTAATGACGTGGCGCTTCAGCGTCCGCAAAAAACGTTTAATATTCTGTTGAATGTCAACGAAGGAGCCGGACGTCGAACGATGTACGTTTTAAACGAGATTAAAAGCAGCCAGTTGCGTACTCGTTCGAACGATCATTAACTAATTTTCCGAGGGAAATGGCCGCGCATCAAAACGTAGCGCCGTAAACGTTGGTAAACTCGATCCGATCGATGATTTCCTGCTCCCGTCAAGTTTCCGCTCACAATATTTCGCGAAGGCTAAGCGCCAAGTCCTCGGCAAATATTTGAGCTTCGCCTAGGGTTATCGCTCCCCAAACACAACGAGATTTACAGTCGAAAAAGTTGCTAATAGCCTCGCGAGAATCGCCACAGACGGGGACTGCTGCAAAGAAAATTCACAATCCCTCGGCTAATCCATTCTTAATTTCCTTAACGCTGCCCGATGGTTCTCAATTTTTCTCCTTGCTATTTCGAAGCCGAAGTTTTATTGTGCTTTCGTCATCTATGCGAAATTTAATTTGATTATTTATATAGGCGTTTTTAAATTATTAAAAATTTAATTAAAAATTAAGAGCCGTAGATTTCGCATAGACAAAAGTTTTATCAGATTCGATGAATATTTTTCCAAATAAAATTGTATATGCAGCCATGTATTTTTACGGGAGTCGATAGATTTTTGATGGCCTGTGCTTTATAAACAAATTAGAAATTAACAAAGCGGTGACTTAAATTCCCGTACCTAATTTTCAACGAAATTTATGATAGCAATGCCAATAAACTATCGATTTCATGAAAATTATGTCTGCTAATATTGAGATTCGCAAGATAAGCGGAACTTCAGACTTGATATTTTAGTATGTGTTGTATGAACATATTATCAACCAGGAAAATGATGACTTAAACTTCACTTAAATTTAACATGTACATATTATACGACGCTATTCGTAAATTTGATGAAAATTGCTGTCGACGATGGCAAAAGTGATAAGTAATGAGCGTTACTTAATATGAAACGATATTAAATGAAAAAAAAACACACTGAATCCTTATTAAACACACAGACAAAGTGTATCGTGGAGAGAAGCACACAAATACCGTTGACTTTAAGTTCTATTCCCGTGGGACATTTTCAATGGAATTTAGCTGACATTACGGTTGCGAGTGCCAGCTTCAGACTAAAGTGGATTAGATTAAAGTTTAAGTCAATTTTAAATTGTATTCCCGTAAGACGTTTTCAGTGTAACTCAGCTCGAATGAAATTGGCAAATGTCACCTGCAGAATGAGACAGATAAGGTTGAAAAAAGAATCCTTACATCATTTGGAAAGATCGGTACATCCCGACGACTGACTGCAAAAAAAAAAGATGCGTCGATGTTCAAGGCAAACATAAATTCGATTTTAAGTTTCACTCTCGTGGGACATTTACAGCGTAGGCCAGCTGAAATTAAAAGTCGACGAAAGTTTGTTGATACTGCAATCTTTATAATAAAATGGCTCCGCAGAGGCGATCAATTAACCCCTACCAGCATTACCATTCCCAACATAAACCGGCCACCGCAAATAAATACGAAATGCGATTGCAGAAGACAAATTGTGTACAAGGAGCCCAGGAGAATACAAAATAACGAGTCGAATCGCCGAGTGCCTGTGGTATGCGCTCTGTGATGATCCCCAAGGATTCGAGGCTCGGTTAAACGCATCGTAAAAATCGCGGCGGACAGGCAGTCAAAGGCGAGACGAGTGTGCGCTATCTTCCGGGCAATCGTTCGCCCTGGTGTGACATAAATTCCCGCGGAAAGGACCGGCGGCGGTGGCCCCATGGCACATGACCGTGCTCTGCGTACAGCCGCAGAGAGCGCGAGAGAGACAAAGAGACGAAGGGATAGAGAAAACTCTCTTTAGAGAAAGAGAGCCAGAGGCAGAGCTAGAGACAGAGTTAGAAAGAGAGAGGGAGACAGAGAGAAAGAGAGAGAGAGGGAGAGAGAGAGCTGTAAAGAGAATTGGAGAGAAAACTAAAGAGCGAAGGAGAGAGAAAACTAGAGGAAGAACTAGAGAGAGAGCTAAGAACGAAAGAGAGAGAGAGAGTGAGAGAGAGAGATGCAGAGAGAGCTTGAGGCAAGAGTTATTTCAGCGTGTCTCTTTCGCTGTCCGGACGTCATTGTTGAGATAAGCCGCGCTCCGATGGCCCGAGGGCGTGGGCGGTCGCGAATACAGGGAAACCGGCCTTAGTTGGCCAGGTCCCGTGAGAATCCACCGGAGGGAGACCGGGATGATCCGGCCCGGCGGTGCACGAGGTGTTCTGGTGACTGCAGCGACTCGATTCTTCTTCGGGGTTGCTTGAACTTGGCCCGAGAGCTTCCATCAGGAGCCGAGGTTCTTCCTCTGTGCTCCCCTAAGGCCTCGTCTCATTCGATCCCATACCAACTTCAGGATTTCCTGCTATTTGTAGCGATAGCCATTCAATTGTCTCCGCCTCTCTCTCTCTCTCACACACACACACAACTCTCTCTCTCTCCCTCCCGATCTCTTATTTCTCTCTTTCACCGCAGATAGCCATCTAGCAGCTGAAGTTTTCGAGCAATTTACTCTCTCGAAGATTCAAATCCCGACGAATATTACTCGTGCACCGATGCTATAGGGCAGTTCTAAAAAAAATGTGGCCAGTGCCAACCGTCTTCAGAGAGACCCTCGAGTTTTTGGAACCGCGCGGAATTGCTTTTTCGTTTTGCGTTTAATGGATATCCCGAAACTGGCTAGAGTGGATTGTATCATTCCGCAGCCTGTGAAAGGATTTTCGGCGGTAATTGCCGCTTCGTCGCTCTCCGGGTCGATTTTGACCCAATTCTGGATTTTTCATCTGTCGCGGTCGGCTCGCGTTAACTGTTGTCTGCCGACTGCGTCGTCTCAGGATTGATTCCAGCGTGTGTATTTGCTTTTAATCGCCGATGGACAGGCATGTTAGCTGTCGCGCACGTTCGAGCGCGACTGTCTTCGACACATTCTAATAATTTACACATTAATTGAAGTAGCTAGAAGTCGCCAACAAATACTGACGAGACCGTGTTCGTAGAATTACGAAAATCAGAAAATTAGAAATGGCGTGTCAGGGTACAGCTAATGTACCGGCCAGCTTGTACAACCAGCGTCTAGGCACAAATGATTAACGTGTTCGGTAATTCCAGGCTTTAGCAACCGAAACACTGGCCAGTCAGTGTCCATTGCTAACGGCTTGGCTTCACGGCAACTGCCTCTATAAATAACGCTTAAGTAAAACGCCGGGACGTATTCCCGGTGTGTGTCCAAGGTTTGGACAGCGCGCCTCTGTGTGCACAACGTGGATTTCCCAGCCGGTTTTCACCCGTTCTTTCAAGCTTGCCGAGGTGTACCCGACGTGGCCGCTGCCTCGCTAAATATTCGCATTTTCCGACGCACGGAAGGTTGACGACCGTCAATATTTGATCAACGTCTGACAACGTTTGCTCAGGATGCTCGCTTTTTCCCTAGCCGCGGGAATAACAATCAACCCCTAACCGGGATGAAGGAACGAGTCGAACATGGTAACTAATGATAGTATAATGAACGGGGTCAATTGACGGTAATAGCTAATGTGCTTCCTTCCGAGTACGGCCGACCAATGAACATATTATAGTAGTGATTAAGAATTGTTCAATCCTAGAGTTCAGATGATTCAAAGCATTATATTTCGATTTTATTCGACAGCAATTTTAGATTACACCTCTAAGTATTTCTCTCCTCCATTTTAGTTTATCATTTAAATGGTAAAACTGTTTTTCGTCTGAATTTCAATTTTTTTTTATTTAAATTACAAACTTAACTGTTTTCTCTTGCAGTTTCAATTTACTTCTATTTGAATTACAAACTTAACTCTTCCTAATTTTACCTAATTTTAATTTCATTCTAATTTATTTCCATTTAAATGGCAAATGTAATTATCGCTTTCTCGAAACATTCTGTTGTCTCTATTTGAATTAAGAAACTATTTCTCTTGTTATTCCGCAGATCCTCTGTCGCCGTTTCATTTAGAATTCAGAATTATATTGATTGCATATTTAGTCTAGTACGAATCGCATAAAAACTGCAGTGTTTCATTGATTGTACATTCTTTGATAATGCAGAGAACTGATATTATATACTACTGTGAACAAAAAGTAAGGTAAATTTGTTTATAAAATGTAAATTCTTTATTTATTCTTACAAATAAATTTCATCCCCTTCAAAGTAATCCCCATCCGATAAAACGCACTTTTGCCAATGCTTTCTCCAGTCCTCGAAACAGTTGGAATAGTCTTTTTCCGGTACAGCCTTCACTCATATAGTCCCCACATTGGTCTTTTTGAGTTTGCTGAATAGCCAGAAATCGTACGGAGCCAAATCGGGCGAATACGGTGGTTGCGGAACGATATGAGTCGAGTTTTTGGCAAAAAAAGTCGCGAAGAACCAATGCAGTATGACATGGTGCATTATCGTGATGACTTTTGGTTGTTTACAAAAACACGTGTAACTCGGAGATAATTAAACCTTTTGACAAACAGGCGCTTGGCAAATGTTATAGACAGTCCTACCAACCTAGGAAAAAAAATAAGAAAAGAATAAATAAAGAATTTACATTTTATATACAAATTCACCTTACTTTTTGTTTACAGTGTTACTTCACGCTTATCTCGTCCAGCCAGATTAAGGTCTTAAATATCTTATTACAATCCTCGAAATGCAGAGAAAACTGGGGGTCATTACAAAATTGAGAAGTTCGCGTGCACCGGGTCATCGGGAGATTCGAACGATCGATTGAGTCTACCGATCGGATAAGAAGGAGCCGCGAAACGAGTCATTAAGGGACAATGAAATATCTCTCGGGGGTTTCGTTGGTCCGTCGAGTGTCCGACATTCCTTCCGACCATCAATCTCGAAATAATGGAGCCGCGGCCATGACTGACAGAAGAGGGTCGGCCCGAGTCCTGTTCTTTCCCAGGAGCTCCGTTCCCTCGCGGCGGAAAATCCTCGGAACTGGGTCAGCGGCCGCGATAAAGAGACGATCGTTCTTTCGTCGGGGATTAATTACGCGAACGTGAACGCCACCCGGCGAGCTCTAACTCCGTTACCATTGCCGCCCGACGCTGCTCACTCCCCTTGTAACATTTTGCTAACAATATTCGATATGAACGAAATCATGACTCGAGCACTCTTCAATTTTACTTAACCCATTTGCATCATGTGCACGTATATGCGCGCATTATGCCTGACCACTATCACCAAAGCGCTTACATATGTGCGCGCAGTCAATGAAAAGTTCGATCGAAAATAGTTTCAGTGTAAAATAACAGAAAACGTAGAAAGAATGAACGGTTGTGTTTCCGTCAGCAATGAAGCAAAGTTGGACAGTGAGTACCGAAAGTAAAGATACCACACAAGAAAGAACATTTACACCATGTCCACCATTAGCACGAAGATTTATCGGCCAACATTTTCTAAATCTTATCGAAACGACATCATCGAAGAAAGTTCGAAAATGTTGTCCATAAAATTCATTTTATCAACGTGATAGTTGCCACGTGACATTCTACATTGATCATATCAAGTTTTATCATGTTGTGCAAAATAATTAGATTCCATTTCTTTTATTATTATCAATCTATAATGAAATAAAAATTCTTTAAAATTCTTTACTTGTGTAATATTGTTTTCATTTTTCACATTTTGAAACATTTTTATAAAAATTTGCCAATAAAAAGGAATTTTCGAATTTTCCATGTGATGCAAATGATTATATTGACGAAATGCCTGACATCGATCCTAAAAATCGTAAATCTTTTACTATAGTCTGCATTCTCGGGATGTAGGCAAGTTCAATTTTTTCATAAGATAGCAATTTATTCATTTTATTCATTGTTTAAAAAGATTTAATTACTTCTGTATACTTAGGAACTTGTGTTGATACGCTTCTGACCTTTCATTTTTATTGAAAAAATTTCAGACAAGAATTATGTATATGTCTGTACACGTGTTATATTTAAATGGTTTTTCTAATTTATTAGTTGACATTGCTAAACTTAGAGAGGTTTGACTTAGATACTGTAGTTTCTTGGTATCCACCGAAACTATACAAATGGTGTTCGAACCATGTTGGTCTATTAGATTGTGTTAAAACGTTGATTACGAAATATATATTAATTGACGACAGTTTCCACTTGTATTTCTTAGAACTGCGAACACAATTTTCCCTTTCAACTTTATCGCAATACTCTTCTGTTTGTATGATTGAAATCGTAAATGAGAAATAAAAAGACTCTGTCCAATCATAGCAGGTTTACGTAAATAAAAATACAAGAGTATAAAGAGAAACGTTCTTCCAGATTTTCAATTCCGATTGAAATTCTTGATGCTGGAATTAATTTTTATTGAAAGACCTATTTTCTAAAATCAACATGTGATCCCGAGTAATCGTTGGTACAATTTTCGTCGATTGGAGTTCGATTCCCCGAGTGTCTGCGCCACGAGGTTGAGCCCCTAAATCTTCGCAGTACTACTGAACGCGTTGAATTATAGACGGCCGAATTTCTGGCGTGGAAACTGTGTGCCGACACGGGGTGTGCTAAGAAAGCTGATTACTTAACTATACACGTACTACCTACACGCTACCGTGGTATCCGAAACTTGTTCCGTATCCGCGTTGTCTCCGATTTCTCGGAGTTTCGCCCACGCGCTTTAATCGTTTCTCAACAACGTCGCTGAATAGCCGATGGGTAAAAATGCTGAACCGGAGGAGGAAGTTGCGCGATAAACGTTGGACCCTGAGGAAGTTGGGCGCATTTGTTGATCCAGCGCGGACAGAGCGGCCTGTCGCCATTAGTCATAATAAAACTCGAAACTTAGCCTTCCCACGGTACACGTGTAGCAACTTCGGCCGCGCACCTAATGCTATAAGACAGCGAACCGTATATATGTATACATATATATATGCAATGTACTCGCAACTTGTCCTATTTGTTACTCGTCCCGGTTCTTCCAGTCCACTTACCCCGCTCTTGCCGGATGCTGCAGACGAAGGCGGCGGGAGAATAGAGCAGGAGGCGAGAAACGCGACTGGTAATAACGAGATTGCGGGTTTTACGCATTTACGGCAGCCAGAATATTACCAAAACATAAGAGAATAGAGCAGCATTCGATCCCATGACTGCGACACAGACTTTAGAAACTTTTGAATAAATATAGGTCGCATAGAAGGCTTTTCATTTTGAAAACGCTCTTTCGTGGTCTCTACATATTCTTTGGTCTCTGCACGTTCTGCATCATTTATTCACGGTATCGTGAGTTCACGAACATTGCTACAACTTCTCCGAAGACACAGAGTATCAATAAAATAGGAAATATCGGTAACGTCGTTTCGGTATACTAGTTTCAAATGAGCGATGGTATGTAACAAATAGACTGCGAATTCTGGACATTACTCACAAAAATTAGTAGATTAAATGTAAATCTATAACTTGTGGAAATAATGTCGAAGAGTAATTAAGGAAGACTTATCAATTGCTTGAAGAATTATTCAAAATTGTTTAAAATCTTTGTTTTTCACATAATGCTTCCATAGTGTTTACAAAAACTTTCACTACTAAGTAGCTAAAAAAGTGCGTGTACCTCCATATATGTTTAAAGCTTAATAGCATGAAAGGATATAATGATCGATATGATAACACAAATGAAAATACAAATCGTAAAGTTCAGTATGTTCAGTCAGTCCCATAAGTATTCGTAATCTGATTGCTTATAAGAGAAATTTGTTTAAATCAAGGGACGCATGTAAGATTTTGCAATAAACTTTTTATTATGAATGAACACATGAATAAAGTTTATTTATACCAAATTATAACAAAATTGATTAAATAATAACAAAAATATATTGATTTTACTTCTCGTAGTACGTAATAACAGTCCACAAAGGTATTCGTACCAGTGTAGATTTTTGTCAAAAAATCGCATATTAGAGTAGCTTTTTTACTTTATATTAATTTTCTAGGATTTAGTGGATCATACTTTCTTCCAGTCTATTAGATTGTGTTTAAACGTTGATTACGAAATATATATTGATTCGAAATTACGAAATATATATTAATTGTATAAATAAAGGTGAACCCACTAAATCCTAGAAAATTAATATAAAGTAAAAAAGCTACTCTAATATGCGATTTTTTGACAAAAATGTACACTGGTACGAACACTTTTGTGGACTGTTATTACGTACTACGAGGAGTAAAATCAGTATATTTTTGTTATCAGTTAATCAATTTTGTTACAATTTGGTATTAATAAACTTTATACATGTGTTCATTCGTAATAAAAAGTTTATTGCAAAATCTTTCATGCGTCCCTTGATTTCAACAAATTTCTCTTACAAGCAATGGGGGTACGAATACTTATGGGACGGACTGTATTTGACTCCATAAGGTGGCAAAACTGTTTCACGTAAATTCCAAACACCGTTCAGAAGGGTTAACGCAACAATGAATCTTCAATAAGAGAATGTAGCGAGATATCTTTAGCAACGCACAATCTGTTGGTAATTGGATCACCGAGGACCAGAAGTGATACACGAGGGCAACCGATCGAGTCGAACCGCGAAAATTAATGGCTCGCGCGAGTTATCGATACCCGTGTCCTTCTGGCGACTTAAAGGAGCCACGAGAGCACCGCAAAGCCGATTATTCGCGCCATCCATAACAGCCTTAGAGCGCGCGCGCGCGAACAGCACGCGATAGACGAATAACAGCGCCCATTGTGCGCTTACGGATCGCCTCGGTTGATTTACTCCTGGTCGGCTACTAGCCGCGTCGATATCGCGTGATTGAGAAGCCTGGAATCTTGTTCTCGTGTTACCGGAAACAATTCTCCGCAACCCCGACCCTTTAAATCACTCTTCGTTCCGTTAAATGTTAAAAAGAAGCATCCGAATTCAATGAATTTCGAAATCCGTTATCGTCCAACTGTTCGTAGAGATTTTCAGGATTTTAAAACGGATTCCTCGAAAATGAACGGAACGTGGAAATACGTTTCATTTCGCCAATTATTTTGTGGTTCGGTCATTAATCTGCATGAACAGTTACGTTTAATATTTATTATTCTCCATTTTCCGTATAAATTCGTTGTGCCACGTATTATTTTATATTCAAAGTAACGCGAAAGTTGCGCTGCATATGAAATCGACGAATAAATGCCTAATATTTTGTAGCCATTTCAGAAGTGAATTTTAAATGATTAAAATACATGAAATTCATAAACTGTCCCAAAGAATTACTGAAAACATTCGATACCAGCGTTACAACGTTTACAATTATTTAACAGTTTAACGCATAGCGTGTTTATTCAAAGAATTTATAGCTTCACTTTCAGAACACTTTTGTCATATTTCATACGAGGATACAATTATTTAATATGGTAAATGCAATAAATATAACTATATATGCTAGTGTCCCTGGTAGCGAACGTATTAAACTTGAAATACTTTCCATGTTTCTAAACTAATGGAAAAATTGCTTTGCGTTTTCAATTTCTTCTCGTGGGACGGGCCCGTCAACCTTCGAAAATAAAGCAGAGCCTACGGTTCCGCATGATAATCAATAATCGCCGACACTATCCAACATAGTGAAACTGCAATGGCAGCAGATCGCACCGCGAAACTCTGCGAAGGACTCCGAGTCAGCAGACAGGAGCGAAGGAGTAGTGAATCTCCGCGATGCTGCCGTTCCGATATAGTCTCATCCTTGCTTACCTCGTCCAGCCGGTATCTGCTGGTAAATCGACTCCATTGTTTATCCAGCCGCCGGCTCTGTTTCGTCTATCCAGCGAAATTTTGACGAAAATAAACAGTTCCGAACTAGTTTTAACGGATCGCAGCCTCCTGTCTTCCACGACTAGAACCTAGAGGCTACCTGGATTACTTACTCCCAACGAACACCCGGCTTTTCAACGCATGGCCGGTATTGTCTCTAAAAGGCCGGTGCTTAACCATTAAGCACCGTTAAGTATTAAGCACCATTAAGCACCTATTGTTCATTATTTCCGTCAACATATCCCCACAGGTGGCCATCAGCTTTCGATATTTTATCAAGACCCGCAATAGTGTATTTTGTCAAACGCACGAGGCCCTTTTACGATTCATTGTCTGTCTCGGTCTATCATCGGGACACGCGGATCCTTCGCGGGCTCGCACCCGAGGGTACGAGCACTACCTGCGGGTGACGATGAGTTTGGGGCGGTCACTTTCCTTCAGTATACGCTTTTCTTTTAACCAATCAATTCAAGACGACCGTTTCCCTTACTTCTTCCGATATATTGCAATCTATGAATTCGCTTGTTCAATGTTTTAATACACGTCCACTCCGAGGTAACCTCGGAGATTATGAGTTCGACGAACGAACAGAACAAAACTACACTCTACACGAGATTCATTAGCCCATCCATTACTCTCATCTGTTAGTTATTCGCAGTATTGCAGTCGACTTACAGTATTCGCAGAATCAACAGCATTTGTAAATTCTATTTTTTGTTATTAAGTGTTAGTATAATAAATAGTTTTTGTAACATTTGCATGAATCAATTTGATCATCCCTGTCATTTGAAAGAGTCACCGGGAACCGCGTATCTTCGAAACAATCGTGTGTGCGAGGAATAGCAATCACAGTTGAGATAGCGGACTGCAGCAGAAGTGGTGTTCATTCGAGACACATTTTGTAAAAATGGTATCTATAAATTGTCATCACGCTGACATGAGGTCATAAGTAACAATGGAAATTAAATATTTAATATTATTAAATTTTATTAAATATTATTAATTGCATGAAAAATTTATTATATTCTTTGACTTCACAAATGGACAGAATTCACCTGTTTAGCTCATAGATTCAACTTTACGAAAGCCGTTGATCGAAGCAATGTAATGATAACAATTGGTAGAAGTAATGTAACAGTGCTGGTTAGCAAATACAATGTAGTAGAAGGAAAGAGTAGAAGCAATTAACACAAATGTACTTTAACAATAACACTGTCAATATCAGCACTGTAACAATAGTAGATAGATAGATAGTGAAGTAACTGGTATAATTTGTTCCAATTTATAACAATTGTCTAATTTTTTAAATAATTTGTTCCAATAAATGCAACAATTCAAGTTTCATCTTTGCAGATTTTGGAAGTTGAGCACTATAAATAATCACTTAAAAATCTAGATCAAAGTTACACCTTTCTACAGAATCATTCTTCGCGTTCTTTACGGTACTTAAATAAATTTTAGGAATGAGTGAATTGAGAAGAAGATACACAACAAAATCGTACTTGCAAAAAGAATAGCTATAAAAAGAACAAACTGAATTTTGTTTCCAATATAAAAATGTTTCAGTTGCAAGGTATGTTATTGTATCAACAGTGGAATAACATCATTTTTTTAAAACCTGAAGTGGAAAATATTAATTTATTTCATCATACATATTTCATACTTTTCATATTTATAATCGTATTATTTCTTATAAATAGATTCACTGAACTTGTTGAATCGAACTATTGAATCTATGATTTTCTCCCTTTCCAATCGAGAGGGCAACGTTGGCATAAATAAATATATTTTGGAGTGAAAACTGTTCTAAACTGTTAATAATTTCGATTATTGTCGTTGACAAGAATTTGACAAGCTTTGAAAAATCGTGGCCCAGATTCACGAAAATATGGAACGAACCGAACATCCTGGGAGGCCAGATAAAGCCCGGGCCGAAGCAAAAGAGAATTTCCTGGGAGACCGCAGACGTGTCGTGACACATTTCCCGTTTTCGACGCACTATCGTCGAGGATCCGAGCAGGAAACCTCGAATTCTAGGACGGCAGCGTAGAGAGGGGCGTCTGCGGGCGATCGGACCCGATCGATCCACGAGAAATTCGCAATTCCGGTGGCCGGAAGTCGGCGAAAAAATGGGTCGCGATCCCCTCTTATTATGGGAGCCGGCGGCAGTGGAATGGTCCAAGTAAATGCAGGAAGAAGAATAACGGGCGACAAATCATCCGGTTGATAAATTTATGGGGAGTCGCGGTGGGGATGAAATTGTTCGAGACACGGACCGGGGATAACGGGAAGCGAATTCCACGGGGGTGGACATTGCCCTCTGGCGCCGGCACGGTTCCACAGCGTAAAATCCATTACGCAATTGGACGTATGAGAAATTATGAAACAAGTCGAGAGACTGCGTCGAACGCTCGGAAAACAAGGGCTCGTGGGCGGAGAACAGTTCGGAACAATAATCGAGTCGATTCGCTTAGCCGTTCCCGCGTCCTTCCAACGTAATCCGATTACGGGTGATTCATTGATCGTTAAATTCCCTAGCTTCCGAGCGCCGGTTGTTTAGCGGAAGAATTCTTTGACGACGTCGGCGGCGTCGACCATTGATTTCCGCTCGACTTGGCGTGCAGGATCGCCCTCGTTAATTATCGCCGCGATTACTGTAAATACTTGGGAACGTTCCGACGAGCATCGGCGAGTTCCGGAAACGACGTTCGATTTCAGAGATAATTATGGCGAACATTCGGCTAGTCGCGTCTAATCGACCGGCTGGAATTCCTGGAGATCAGACCCGGAAAACTGCTGCCAGCCAGATGTATCGGATGTCGGACGTATCTTCGATTGGCAAGCAAGCTTCGCCCCGGCGAAGGCTTGGATCCATGTTCAAGTAGAATATTCTGTTTCGCGGAGAGGGCTTTCACAGCAAGGTCTAGGAAAGCCTAAAGTCTTTGTGAAGGTGTGACTTCGTCTGGAAACGATTCACTGAAGACATTGTCTTCTCGGTTACATAAAGCTGTTCTCGGAGAATCGGTGCTACTGATGTGTGTTCCTTTGGCACTGTAACAAAATCTTCAAAGACATAGTCTGCATTAGCAAAAGTATTTCCACGAGAATATATAATTCCGCTTTGTATCACAAAATCATTTCAGCCGATACGATATTCATTCCCAAACATATCAAGATTCCACAGAGGCAGCCGTTTGGGGAACAGATACGCTTGAGAATACCCTTGTTCGCCCGCTCGGAACGTGGCAAGACATATACCCAATTAATGGCTGCCTTACGAAATCCGCGTGTCTACTCCCTTCGCGGAGACCTCGATGTTTTATTAAATCTGCCGTCGTTGTTCTTCCCAGCTTTCGGTGCCTGTGGTCTTCAGACATTTATTTATTCATTGCTCGTGCTCTCGCAATGAAAAACACGTGGAGTACTCAGAGTATTATACTGTGATGAATTTAGCATTTCTCTTCAGTTGCTTGCATTAATTTTGACAAATATTTAACGCTTAGCGGACGTCGACTTTTCCGACCAAGTGAGGTAGCAGGACAAGGCAATTGTCTCAGATCTGTCGACTGTCTTGTATATAAATTATTTTAATTTGTATGTAATACAAATATAATTTATATACGATCATGTATATGCAACTATATGTAATTGTATAATTTACATACAAATTATCTTAACATACAGTCAGTCCCATAAGTGTTCATACCCTCATTGCTTATAAGAGAAATTTGTTGAAATCAAGGGATGCATGTAAGATTTTACAATAAACTTTTTATTATGAATGAAAGTATGTATAAAGTTTATTTATACCAAATTACAACAAAATTGATTAATTGATAACAAAAATATATTGATTTTACTCCTCGCAGTATGTAACAACAATCCCCAAAAGTATTCGTACCAGTGTAGATTTTGTCAAAAAATCGCATATTAAAGTAGCTTTTTTACTTTATATTAATTTTCCAGTATTTAGTGGGTCCATCTTTATGCCTTATTATATCGTTTAATCGATTTGGCATACTTTCTACCAGTTTTAATGTGATATTTGGTTCAACTATTCCAAACTTCCAAAATTATGTTTTTTAACATTTGTTTATCGAAAAATTTCATGCTTGTGTAGTCTTTTATCTATTTTCGCCCATAAATTTTCTATAGGATTTACATTTAGACTCTGAGGAAGTGTATGTAAAAAATGGGGAACGAGGAAAAGTATCCATTGACGAACAATCTGAGCAGTATGCTTCGGGACGTTGTCGTGTTGAAAATAGTAGTCATCTTCCACACCAAGCGTAATCGCACTTGAGTGCAGATTTTTTTCGAGTATATTTTTTATACTTTATCTTGTCCAAAATTCCATCGATAAAGACAAGTTTGCCCACTCCGGATGATGCCATACAGCTCCACGCCATCGCGGAGCCTCCGCCGTGCTTTACAGTTGTTTGTACATTTTTTAATTCTCGTTCTGTATTAGGCTTTCTCCAAATTTTTCCTCTTCCGTCACATCCAAAAATATTAAATTCCGACTCATTTGAGAAAATAACTTTCTTCCAAAAGGTATTACTTTGATTTCTGTACTCCTTCACAAATGCTAAATTCTTTGTCCTGTTAATTTCACTAATGAAGGGCTTCTTCCTCGGTGTGCGACCATGAAAATTTTCACTTCTCAATATTCTTCAACAAGTTTCAGCAGAAACCTTATTGAACATGTCGTCACATATTGTAGCTAACTTAGGCGCACTAATTCGAGGATTTTTTTGCGCTTCACGTATAACAGTATTTCTATCTCGAAGTGTTAAAATCTTTGGTCTTCCAGTACGTTTGTTATTTAACAAACTATCACTTGTTTTTATCCGTTTAATGATAAATTAAATCGTCGATTTACTTCTGTCTACTATTTTTGCTATCTCAACATAACTTTTGCCTTCTTGGTGTAATTTAAAAATTATTATTCGCTCTTCTAGAGTAGTCTCAGGCTTCTTTCGACTCATTTCTGATTAATGATGTTATTCTGACAAAGTTTTGAATTAGACTACTTTGTTGACATTCACCCATCCGACTGTCGACTGTGGAAATTATTTTCGATGTTAAATGACGGTGAAAGAAAACAAAATCGAGAGACTGTGCTAAGAATGGTACGAATACTTTTGTGGACTGTTATTACGTATTACGAGGGATAAAGTCAATATATTTTTGTTATTAGTTAATCAATTTTATTAAAATTTGGTATAAATAAACTTTATGCATGTGTTTATTGATAATAAAAAGTTTGTTGCAAAATCTTACATGCATCTCTTGATTTCAAGAGATTTCTCTTAGAAGCAATGATGGTACGAATACTTATGGGACTGACTGTAAACACCGCGTGTCGCCTCTCACTCGCTAATCGCCCTGCCAAGGGAAACACAATGGTGAGTCAGAGTTACCTCTCGTCCGTTAACCCCTTAACCTACGATTTAATAAACTTTTAAGTAAATAAACTTTTTGTAATACTTGCATCTACCACAATTATTACATCACGTTGTAACTACTTATCAAATATTCCTCAAATATTTATAACTTTAAAAGGGCGCCGCCGCTAATATTCATATTTGGCTCGACCATCGTATTACGGGCTATGCCCGTAATATTTATGTTTGACCCGATCATTTACTACGGGCTATTCCCGTCGTTGTAGGTTAAGGAGTTAAGGGTTAAGACCGTTGTTAGTCAAACAAATAATTAAATATCATTTAGGGTGCCGACTATGCTAGTCGATCATCTGTTAAGGTCTCATTGGACCTTAACAATGGCGGTAGCTAACGCGTTAACAAGAGTGTTAGAAGTGTCTTTAACGATCAGATTCGTGCTGACGTCAGCTTACTAACAATAAGGTCTGGCTGGTGGTAGTACAGTGAACCCGATCAATTTGTTTTGATCCCACAGATGACAGCTGTTGCGAGAGAGAGAGAGAGAGAGAGAGAGAGAGAGAGAGAGAGAGAGAGAGAGTCGGTTCGGAGGATAAATCCTGGCGAATAGATGGATTCGGTCGGCCATCTTGAATACATCAGAGGATTCGTTTGGAATAGTTCGAGGGTAGAGGGCCTCGGCGGATAAAGCCAGTCAGCATTGCAGACCGATGATCTGGGATCGTGCGTCTTGTCACGTCGCGAGAAACATGGCCGCCGAGATAAACGAGCTGGGCTCTCGTTTCGGGAAGATGATTTTTCCGTCGTTGTAGCGGCGCGTATCACGGTTTTTGGCAAGTCGATCTCCCCCAGGAACTCGTCATTCGTGATTCTTGGACCGGTTTCGTCGGTTTGGCTCCGGTCCAGCCGGTCTGATGGCTGTTTCCTAAGGCGAGCCCGAGATTACGTAGTCTAATTCAATTCTTTGGATGTTTGTTTGCCCGTTTGCTTCTCTCTTCAGCTCTCTCTTTTTCTCTTTCTCCCACTTTTCCCAGGCTTACGTTAATATTTGATTTTTCACTGGGCTGAGCGCTTTATGAATATTCTGTCAAAGCGGTTGCAGCTTTTAGTTAATAGCTGTCGGTGAAACAGATACTCAAATATTCATTTGTATCACTGCTCTACCGTAGGGAACCTAAACTCGGCTGTATGTAAACGTTTTTATTGTTGGTTGCTTGTTTTTAATAATTTTATAATTTATCTGGATCGGTGGAGGGTGGAGAGATTCGTGCATCGTCGCGCAGTACGACCATCAGTGGTCAAAATTCAGGAGAATCACTGCTTCATATTTATTCAAAATTATATGTACGAGGTGTTAATATGTCTAGATAATCATGTTTCGCAATAGAATGTTTAAAACATTCAGCAAGAGATTAATTTTAAGCAAGAACCACTTTACGATATAATTTTTATTTCACGATGTAATTAATCTATAGAAATATTGTACTTCTTACATGCAGTATAAGAATTAATGCGAAATTAACTAATTAAGTTCGATTTGGTTTCCTACATATTGTATAAGGTTTTAAAAAACGACTCAACATACGTCAGATGGTACATTTTGATATTATCCTTACGTACCTTATGGTTTCAATATGAATATTCTATGAGTTGCTTACGGCGTTTTGTACGCAGTGTATCATACGCAGTGTTTTCTTCGTCATTTGTCACACAAGATTATCGATTGCGGTATACAAAACGCAGCGTTTCGCACGCTGTATTTCGTGCGTCGTATCTCGTACGCCGCGAGGTACCGCCCGTGTATTCATGGCCTAAATGATGCATGTTACGTGTGTTATGAAATGTGTTCCGAGTTGTCAGTTGTTGAGGTTGAGATTAATCGTATAAGAGAGAATTAGTGAACCTTGCAGTGTCTCGAATTATCTTTATTATTTATCATTCAGATTTATATTTACATAAGCAGTTATGTCATGTTCTAAAATACCTTTGGAGCATTAATGTCCATTGTTTATTGTGCAACTCTACCCACAGTTCTAGCTAAAAGTATTGCGTTAGAATTAACAATAAATTTCAAATTCACAAATTAAACTTCGAGAAACGACGGAATAAATTAATTTGCCCCTAATTCAATGCTTCCCATTACGAATCGGGTTAAAGCTGCGCTTTATCGCACTAAAACGTCGCAGGGCCGATAAATATAATCTGTTCCATCAGCCCGAGCACGCGGCGGATCAAAGAAAATAATTAATAACCAGCGTGGCGCGGGTTCTAGCGAACGATATTCCTCGAACTGCAATTTGAAATTGCTGGATCCGTTTCCGGTTTGCGCAGAGGAACGAAACGCGTGGTTCTTCTCGCGGGAAAAACTGCTGTCGCAGTTATTAAAGGCGCTCGCTAGCGGTCGCAGGAAATGTAAAGTTTGAGTTATTGCAGCCGAAGAAATCGCTTCCGGTCGAAGACGAGCTTCCGGCGGTATTTCAGGGGCTCGCTCGGTCCTGGCTCGCGGCGATATTAAAACGGGGATCGCGGAATTTCTACTCGCGTGACTCGCACAGTTTCCCCCGAATCCGCTATAATCGCCCGCGCCGCCCCCGTTCGACGTAATTATTTCACGCGATTAGGATAGTTAGGCCCGCCGTTACCCCCTGACTCAATTAATCTGGCCGTGTCCGTGGCTATTCGTGACTGCGCGACTTTCGTCTCTATTTAATGGACCACTCAACTTCCAGCGGATTTTGTCGAAATCAGTGGCGATTTGTAGCAGTATTCGGCCTCGCGAATTTGCGATTCGATCTAGATTCGAAAACTTTTTAATCGGTTTTTAATCGTTTTGCAGCTTTAGGCAACGATTGATCCTGGAGTGGATGAATAAACCTCGATGGCTATCGGGTTACGTGTGACACCATTCATAAGGCAGTTTCCGGATTGAATAAACCTTATCAGCATGTTCGTGATTTAGTAGTTCTAGATTGTGGATTTCATGCATTTGCGACAAATATCGATACATATTAATCGATTTATTAGCTAACGTCATAACGTTTTAACAACTTTTCACTACAAAAGTATCGGAATTCGACACTATTGCGACAAATTATGACTTTTTCTTTTTGAGTAGTGTTTTATGATGGAGGAATTATAATCTGGAATTTTTTAGCAACTTCTGCAGAAAGAATTAACATTTCGTATCTCCGGACAATTCGTTACTACAAAATTAGGGTGTCAGACTTTTTAGCAATTTAAATGGCAGAAGGTAAGAATTTCGTACTTCTGAGCAACTCCCTGGGTCCTAAAAATCAAAGGTAGTAATTTGGGAACAATATTCGAAGTCGAGGAAGTTGGGAACAAAGAACAAGAAGTGGCTGGGGGGTGAAATTGTTCATACGAGTGGAATAAACAGTGTCGTATAAATAAGCTGACTAATTATTTTACAGCCGCTAAAATATATTCGCAATGAAGCAAACTGCCTAGCCACGGAGAAAAAGATAAAACCATTCTACTCGCAATTCATGTTCGATACGTGTTGCACCAAAGGATTCGAAAATTCGCGAAAATCGTTCGGCCAATCAGTTCTTCCGTCTCTTTAAGTACGCGTCGACCACTCGAGCAGAGCGCGTTTAATAATTGACGAGGCGAGCGACGCGGCAAAAGGGATGAAACAGGGTTGCGAAGAGTGGGGGGGGGGGGGTGTTCCGAGGGAAATAGTCCGATGATAGCGGTCCGACGCCGTAACGTATCGGAGGACGACGAGAGAGATAGGTGGAAGAGAAGGGGGAAGGGTGGGAGAAAAAGAAAGAAATCAGCAGGACGCGCGACGAAAGAGCAAAGTAGGCGCCCGAGGGGATAGCTACGTCACGGAGCAATCTCGGCGGCGTCGAGAGCAGCCGGAAATGAGAATGGACGATTCTTTAATACCTCGCCGTGGCTGTTCGTGGTCTAATAAGTTCGGAAAGAGATTTATCGTTACACGCCAGCCGAACTCGCCACGCGACTCTGTTCGCTCATGCCGCTCTGGCATGTCCGGAATACCGAAGGAGGGACTCCTCGGAGTCTGACAAATTTACGAGGAACACACTGCGGTCCATTCTTGTTCAGAGACGAACAAGCTAAAATTATTGACGACCAGCCGGCCAGCTGCTGCGTTCGTGGATTGCGGGTTTGTGGAGTTACAACAGAGCTTCATAGCCTTGATGATAATAGTATAAGACAGTCGAGACTTCGATAGAATTTTAGAGTACACAGTTGTTTAGTACACTTTCTGGTCACGAAATTAAAAGCACCCACAATTTGGCGTTCAATATAAATTGTTAGTGTTTAGTGTTACGGTGA
>NC_135778.1:21516395-21538468 GCF_028453695.1 Augochlora pura | reverse complement strand
CACCCTCTTGTCGCGTCGTGAGGATGTTTGCATGTCTGTAATTTATGGCGTTAAAAAGTGCTACGGAAAATCGTCCAGGTCAGCCTTCGACGATTACGGTAGCGTCGCGTACTCGAGTGGTGTGACCCCTCGGATTACCCAATTTACGGCACGTCCCAGCTGTGGGCTTCGAAAATGCTATTAGGCAGTTCTCTTAGAAATCTTAACTTTATGACATGTAATGGTTATTGAGGAAGACGGAAATGAAATTAACATGGTTCTGGTCGCCAGATGTAAAAAGGGTCTTCTTCTAAAAAATAACCTTACTCGTGTCCGTGTCATAAACCCCATCGGCAGAAACTCCAGGTGATTGTTCCTTCGGGATGGAACAAATTTTGTTCTTAACGATCTTTTGCTCGCTTGCTTGACGACTGCATATCCAGTTCCATTTGGGGTTTTGTATCCGTCCGTATATATTCGTGTGTGATTTGTTAGTGTTACTAATATTTCTTGGAAGAGGACTTTTAGTTCAGTTGGGGAGGTTACTTCTTTCCGTATTCAAGCAGAGTGGTATTTGTTACAATTTCTGGGATGGACCATGGAGGGATATTGTGGAATGATCGTACTATTGGAGGTAAGATTTCAAAAATGAGGTCGTTCAGGTAAGTTTTTATCCCGTGGTTGAAAGGGGAGGAAATCTTGGCTTTTTTGAGAGTGCAATTTGAGGGAGAGTATGTTTGAAGATACTCTGATAGGTAGGGTTTCTTGGGGTGCATATTTAATACTTAATTGTTTTCTTCTAATGTGTAGTGGCGGTTCAGATATTTCGCTGAGGATATTGTTAATTGGACTTGTGTGGAAGGCACCAACAGCTAACCTAAGCGCAGTACTATGTATGGTATTAAGTTTGTTCAGAATGTTAGGTTTAGCGGAATTATAGACAATGGATCCATAGTCGAGTTTTGATCGAACTAGCGCTTTGTATGTCAGCCGCAGTGTGTTCAGGTCTGTTCCCCAGTTGTTTGCTGCTCTTGTTTTTAGGATGTTAAGACGCTTACAGACGGTTACAGTTAGACTTCAGTTGGTCGATGCGGGGTTTCCACGTTAGCTGGTGGTCGAAAATTAGTCCCAGTATCTTGACTGAGGACGTTTGTTTAAGAATCTCATTGTTAAGTGTTAGTTTTACGTTCATTGGGTGTTGGTTTCTGCAAAAGATCATTGTTTCTGATTTGGAATTAGAAAACTTGAAGCGTATAGTCATCGACCATTCTTGGAGTTTATTTAGCGTTTCTTGTAAGAGTGTCTGGGTGGTTTGGAGGTTGCTGCCTTTACAGATTAGGGTTAGGTCATCCGCAAATAAGAGTCTTTTCACCGGTTTTGTTATCGTGCCTAGTATTTCGTTAATAGCGATTAGGAAAAGCGTTACGCTTAAAACGGATCCTTGTGGTACTCCATTTTCTAGTATTTTTGTGTCAGGGAGGGTGTCACTTGCCCTGACTTGGATGCTTCTGGTTCTTAAGAAATTGCTGATAAAATTTAGTATATTCCCTTGGAGGCCGAGTTTCTTAAGCTTGTTTGGAATTAGATCTCTCCATACCATATCATGTGCTTTTTCAATATCTAGGCAAATGGCGACCGCATGTTGTTTATTTGCTAAGGCATCACATATGATCGTCTCCAGATTTATTAGGTGATCATAAGTGGAGTGAAATTTGCGAAAGTCGCTTTGATATTCATGCAATAATTGATTCTTTTCAAGGAACCATCTAAGTCTGTAGTTAATCATTTTCTCCATTAGTTTACACATAGTGTTCGTTAGCGCTATCGGTCTATAGCTGCTAGAATCGGTTGGAATTTTTCCTGATTTTATAATGGGGATAACCGTGGCTTTCGTCCATCTGGTAGAATATTATTATATCCCCTGTAATTCTCAAATTCGGCGTAACCAACGGTATATATTTTTTTTGTAATAAAAACAAGGTACAAGGGCAGGATGTACGAGGATCATTTTTCTCGAATATACGTTGTAGATAACAAGGCGGAAGTCGTAAATGTCAACCGACTGAAGAAGCAAATAATTCAGCTCGAAGATGATGGAAAGTACGTCGTCTATACAAATACAGGACGGAAACACCATCTGTAGAAAAATACTCGGGAAAATCATGGAGAGACACACATCGACGGTCCCTGGACGGTGCTTCGAATTCCGATAGGTTCCAGCAGCCCTCGATAGAAGCTGTTCATTTTTTAAATTCCGTTCCGCATGGACACATTTCTGCCCACCAAGCATCGCGATCGATGTATGGACACAGATCTTCAAATTCAACTACGTTTTCGTTCAAACGGTTCTGCTCTGCGTTTCAACTGCCAACAACAAATTCGCTGAGCATTCGAAGCACTTTTCTACAAAGATTGCACAGTCGACCCTCCTGTAACACGGTAGATTCATTCCATATTGTATCGAAAGCGTGTTAAAAGAAACCTCGAACTAAAATCATTTTCGTGTGAAGTCGAAACCGTGTTCTCGGAGTATCATGTTCTATCAAAATTATGTAAAGAAAGGAACCTAGAAAGAATATGAATGAAGGAAACGCGTTTCGCGTTATATCGAAACCGAGAGCTTGTCGTATACTGAGAGAAATTTCAAAACAACAGTAATCTAAAAAATTTTTTTAATCATTTTACGCAACAGAGAGAAATATTGAACATTTTCGTAACACTAAAATGTAAAAGTTAAATTGCAAGAAAAACCGTAACGCGATGGAATTATCCCTGTTACCAACAGGAGATGTGTTAAAAAAAATCGTATTATAAGAATATTGCATGTAAAGTGACTGTCCCAGTTTTCACATTGCTTTATATGAGCCGTTTATTTTGAAAGTGGCCTAACTCCATTTATCTTCAAATCGAGATATTTAAGGGTTTGCGTTTCAATGAATTTAAAAATATACGCATAGGATACTAAAGAGTCATACTGCTTAAGTGTATCTAAGGGTGTTAAATTTATAGTTGCTATTTAAATTAAGTAAAATTAAGTTCCTATTAAAAGTTGGGGCACTTTCAAAATTAACATCCAGATTCATTATAAAATTTAAAGGTGCCCAAGTCCATTCAACATAATTTAAGCTGCTTCAAATTGAAAAAAAAACAAATACTTAATTTATTTTACATATCTTTAAAACACTTCGGAAACTTAATTTATGCGATTCAAAACATTTTTTTAACTACATAACGTACAAAACATAAAAAACAGAAATTTATTACAAAACAATTTACTACTCATCTACATTTTGTGTGTGTGAAAGGGATTTGAAGAAATCATGATGTTCCGGTGGTCAATTATATCGTAATAGGTCAATTATGTCCTTGAATTTTGCTGTTGTAATTTGACTGATATTTTTATACAGTGGTGTCAATACAATATTTTCGAACTTTCTTGGTCTACTCCGACGTGGTAATAAATCCAGGACTTTAAAATTTTCATTCTCATTCATTGATGTCTTATAGAAAATTTTATGCGGTTTATTTCTACCAAAACGCTTCCAACATATTTTTAAGCAGTTTATTGATTCTCCATCAGAATTCTTTACCCTTTTAAAAATTGCGTCTTCTAATAATTTTGTTGATACAAAATCTTCTTGTCTCATTTAATTTACAATAAAATTATTACCTTTCCGACACTTTTTAATAATCTTGGGGAACGAACAATAAATTATTTTTTTTAAAGGACATTTCTACCACGCCAAAATCTCTATCATTTGTTAAAAACGAATGTCCTGATATTAAAAATTTGCGATCTATGATTTCCACATTATATTCCAAAGTTTGGACAATTTTTAACCACGTTAAAGTTACTTTAATGTTTCTATTTTGCCCGGCGCACATGTCACTGTAAGCTATAATGTGTCTTTCACTTCTTAAATTTTTAATACGTTCTAGGATGCACGGAACAATTTGTTGAGCACCTCTGGATGCAATAGTTTTATCCCGTACATGTAAACATTATCGTTCTGCAAATTATGAATACCCTTTAAAACATACATATTGCGTTTGTAATATGCTACTGAGGTAGTCAACTTGGGATACGGTAATGCTTTTTGCATTACTTACTATTTCTTCGTCACTATCTGAAGTAAATGGTCTTATTCTGTTCTTCCCCAAGGGTGAAATAATTTCTAAAATTTAATATTAAATTTTACGTTTTATATTGTACTGATTATTTTAGAAGTAAATCCCACGAGACTCCGTGATAATAACAATAAGACAACTAAAACACCTTCCTTTAACAATAACAATAACAACAGTTTATTATTAATATTTCATAACTTGCCACGACTTACAACAAGAATAATACCGACAGCGACTACGCAACGACTCCAACAACGACAACGACTTTAACAACAACAACACCGACTTCAACAACTACAGCAACAACAACCACTTTTCCACTTGACGGTCCTCCTTTGACTGAGGACGATCTTTTCCGTCGTTCCTCCACTCTTACCAGCCTTTTTCCAAATTATCCTACTATTCTCTCTCTCTTGCATTCATTCTCTTTCGTTCTGTTTTCTTTATTTATTTCCATCTCGCTCACTCACACTCTACATTTCGGCCACGAGGAACCTAAGAAATAGACACAGGCCACTCGAAGTCGCCCAAACACTCTGTCGCCATCCGTCCCATTCAGTACCATTTTATGACACTCGACCATGCATACCCGGAAAAAACCCTACAATATTAATTAAACGTACTGGTTATCCAACTAATGCAATCGTCCAAAAACTGAGGTTAACTTGTCAAATACTAATTAATTAAAATAGCCTTCATCACTGCCTTCAGACATTATCAATAGTAAATATATCATCTTGATTTAAGTATAAATGGAGTGAGGCCACTTTTAAACTACACGGTTCAATTATTGAACTAACACTGAAAACTTATGCGTCAAGAATTATCGTATTTGCTCGGTATATAAGCAACCTGAAATGTTTTATTTATAAATAACACAAAGTTGTACATGTAACCATGGCAACCGGAAGAAATTGACAAATGGAGTTTGGCCACTTTCAAAATAAACAGCTCATATGTTCCTGAAGTACCTTGTTTTAGGAGCACAACTGTGCAGTTTGAAGATTAAAAAACTTGTCAACTGTTGGAATTTTTGACAATGCAAATTCTGTTCAACCAGAAACGTTGGAGCTCGATCAAGCTACCAATTCTACGCTGTTTAATCCCCTCGAGTCGTTCGAACGCTTCTACGTTCAAACTACAAAACCTACGAGGAAATTTCGCTGCGAGTTCCCGTTGCACCGGCTCTAATGCGAAACAGCGGTGCGCTGCCGGCACTAATGTATCCAATTCGGCTGCTAGTCAAGCAGACTTCTTACCTGAAGCAGTCAGGTTCGTTGCAGTGACGCGGTTCGCGCCGGGACGAACAGTAGAACTTAGGGTAGTTCGCTGCAGTGCTGGCTTGTAGACGTTCGAAGTTCAGCGATTAGCGCGATGGGACGAGCCGAGGTCCTAAGTACACGGTGCTGTATGAGTAAATTGCAGTCTCGTGACTCCGTTCGACCCCTCCTTCCCCTTGACGAAACATTCATTTGTTGTTTCGGTCTGCTGGGAAATAAGTAATGCGCCCGCTTGCCATGCGGCCACCGAAAACCAGTAGTATCGGTCGCCATTGGTCAGACAAGGGGAATTTTTCGGCCTTATCGACGTCGCTTTTTCACCTGAATATTCCGCAAACAAATAGACACGATCGAACTGTGCGGAAGTACGAAGAACGCCCTCCGAACTGGCGGCGAATTTTTAAAAAATAAATGGTGATGTCTAAGCTTTGCCACAGGGAAAAATATCACTTTTTCAGCGGGCTGTAAAATTTTTTAAAAAATATCGAAAATTATGGAAATTCTGCGAATGACCGGAGAGCGTGTATTTACGTGAGCACAGAACTTCCTATATTTTCTACAAAACAAGTGAATTCTTTATTCCTAAAGAATAGAAATAAATAAATAAAATTAGATCTCGTAGATTGGAAGTGTACAAAGTTTTATTAAAGTTCGGCCGTAATTAATTTCTAACAGAATTTTATACGATCACGATTCACCATCAACAAAACTAAATTTATCCAAGAATTTGAATTGCAAAATTGTAATAATTCAACGTGGAACGTAAAATCAATAGTCTTCCAAAGTAAACGATTTCCTATTCGACTCCGTACCGTGTCGAAAAAATTCACCGGAAGGTTCTTATAAAACAAACCAAATGTTTCATTGAAACAAAGTGGAAAAAGTCTTAGACTCGGATATTTGAAAAGAAATAAAAGAATGCGATCATAGTGAAAAGTTAGTTTGCAGAAAACGGTTGTGAAATGTTTGTCAGAAGCGGGGGAACTCTGTCGATTCGAATAGAATCGTCGGGAAACGTAGTTCGCCGTCCATTCTTGTCGAGCTCCGCGTCCTTTCACGCTCGGAGGGCAAAATGGCGGCGTCCGTGTAACCTTCGCCTTTCATAAACATCATTCTCCCTCCGAAGTTATGTAAATTGTATTGACCTGTGACACGGGGAACCGGGCTTCTGAATACGCCCGGCGAACTTCTTGAAGGACTTAGGAAGTTCCCGGCCGACACCGGCACGCCGTATTCAGGACGGTAGTCGACGACGACGTCGACAACGGCAACGACGACGATGGTGACGGCAGGGGGGCTCAATATATTGGAAGATACGCAAAAGAGCTCTCCCGATCGATCGTCGGAACGTAAATTACGGACATTCAGAGGCGAGTATCTTCGCGCCGGCGATTCCCTCCTCGGTTATTTCCCCATTCAGCGCTGTAAACCGGCGCTCTTTTTATCATGGAAACGTAAAACGTGCTTCGGATGGCGCATTGCAGAAGAGTCCCCTTCAACGTCGCCCAAGAAGTATAACACTCCCGTGGTGCCTTTGTCGAGCAGCTTTTTAACGCTGCCCTCCGATCTTTATCTTCGATACGCAATCCCCGCTTGCAATCGGCTGCTGGATTCAAACGTTATTGCAAAGTTTCGACCATTTAGATCTGTCGAACTGTAGACGGTGGAAGTCGTTAAAAATCAATCTACTGACGTACTCGTGAAACTTTCATATTAACGATATATTAATGCAATTAAACCACTGGTTTTCATTGTTCGAAAATTCCACAAAATTTTGATGAAATTAGTTTCAGATTTAAATTGGGTCAAGGAGATTGAAATTCGAAAATTATTAATTTGTTTAATAACTCATTAGATGACTGGGTAGAGACCAAGTGAGACTTTTAGTTAAGTGCCTCATCGAATCTTTAACGTTCCCTCCGCACTATAATATCCGTGGTCTAATAATAAAGAGTTCCACTCCATAACGATTGCATCAAACCGATATGGAACGAGCGTGGAGAGAATAAAACTCGATCCTCTCGTTAGACGAACCTTACCCTAATTTCGAGCATAAAACATCGACGAAGCTCCGAAACACAATACGGGGAGCCATCGAGTCAACTTCGAGAGGACACTTGTACCGAATTTCCGGACAGAAACCATGCACCGAACCGCCTTGTAAATTCAAAGGAGTCGCGGATTCGAGATTCCCCGAATAAAATGCATTCTTCTATTTCACCGTGTAGAAATTATAGTGTCTGGGAGGCGAGGTAACTCGGCCATCGCATCCCCGTCGCGAATCGTTACATCGAAAGAAATACAGAGTTGAACAGAGTAAAAGGAGGACTGAACAGGAGGGAGAGGAGAAGGAGAATGGGTCCTCGAAAGACGTTCCGTAGCGAAAGAGCCTCCGGTCCTCCTTCCTCGCCGATTAAAGTCAATTTGGCCCGTTCCCGTGCCTCATTCTCGCGAATGCTCCTCGGCAAACGGGCGCTGGCTGCTTGCTACCGAGTGGCTGCAACAAAAACGACCTCTCCGCGAGATGATGCAGCTCCTATCCCGCTGGATATCTCTCCAGTTTTTCTTTCAGATCGAGGCTGCCGGGGATGGAAATGTCGCAGCGCGTTGTTAGGGTATGCGAGCGGCAGGCTACGGCTGTGGCCTTCACCGGCCTCGAACATGAGTAATTACGTAAGACCGGTGGAATTCTACCCTCGTTACCGGACACATTTAGCCCGTCGCTTTTTTTCAGACAATATCGCGCTCGCGGGGACTCGCTACGTACCTGCGACGAGATCCTTTCCTTCCACGTTTCCTTGACATGCTTCCGCGACGTTTACGGAAACTGGGTCATTTTTAGGATTCAACCACGCCGGAACCTTATGACTTGGAACGAAAAAACTTCTTGTTACGTGTTGCTGGACTTGGCGGTGTTTATGGTAGAACGCGTTGACCGACTTGTCGATGAAAATAATATTTAAGATTTTGACACGTTGGAAGCTGATAACGTGGAACGAAAAGACTTTTTGCTACATGTTTCAATGTTTCTTAGTATAACGGAGGTTTTGGGGGTTGGCAGTTTCTCGTTGTTTATGGTAAGAAGCAATTGCGAGCACTCGTTTCGTACCAATGAGGAGATTCTTTCTTCTCGTGTTTCTGTGACATTTCATTTGCAAGGTTTCGAGAAACCGGGCCATGTTTAGGATTTTGTCACGGTGGAACTTGAAGGCTTGGAACGAAACAACTTTTTTTCTACGTTTTCCAGCATCTTTTAGTATACTGGGTAAATTTTTGGGGGTTGCTAGATTTTATGGCGTCTGCGGCAGAGGCGGTTGCGTGAACTCGTCTTGTAACTATGATGAGATCCTCCCCTCTCGTGTTTTCTTGATATTCTTTTGTAACGTTTAGGGAAAGTGGGCAATTTTTAAAATTTTCTCATGGCGCAACCTGACCACTTGGAACGAAAAAACTTTTTGCTATGCATTCCTGCAATTTTTCCACGTTCTGGGCAAATTTTTGAAGATTGCTCGGTTTCATGACGCTCGTAACAGAAAATATCTACGTCTGTGGTTGTCGACTGGCAAAGTAGCGTTGAAATTTTGGTCTCCCATCAGGAACAAGTCGGTTGCGGAAACAAAAAGAAGTCGTAAACGACGCTAGATATTCGGCCACAAGCATTCGGTTATTTGGTATTCTACTCGCCAGCGGAAGAGCCGCGAAGCAGCTTTTGTTTCGAAACTCTGCTGATTTACTGGCGGTGTTCACGGTTGCGCCTTCTCCCCGTCAAAAATTCATGATGTTTGCCGATGAATTCTTCACGAGGAGCGACGCTTCTCCGCACAAACAGTCGAAAGGGAATGAGACTGCCGGCCGGGAAAATTCTGAGAAACTTTCGAACCTGCTGCGGTATCTGTCGACGATACGATTGATTTCAAATCTTTATGCCTCTGCGGCGTTAAAAAATCGCTAAAACAATCCAAGTATTGTTATCAGAAATTTTCGTTTTTTGGGGTTCGGTTCCATTTTGTATATAGACTATAAAAATGCATTTATGGACAACAGTTTGAGTTAACCCCTAAATAATCTCCCTCTATCCCATTCGAAAACTGCAAATATCTGTGCGGATTTTATATTTAAAAATAATTGTTTCAGGGAAATACTGATATATCTTCGAACACGATCAAATATATTATTTATTATATGTATATCTAATTATATATTTTGTTTACATACGAGAATCACAAAGTCGGAGCCACGAATACTTTACGTGTGGTGAAGAAATCTATTCTGCGAAGGTCCTTGGTAGTTAAATAAAAATGATTTATAACTGGTATTTTTACATTATTGCAAGTAGATTGCGAATTTTATAGGTTTGTGATAACAATGAGCGGCTGTGGTTTAAATCAATTACTTTCGACATAATTTTAGAGATAAACAATTTCCCAAGTAGCTCCGATTTTTCAACGAATGCGTGGGATTTTAATGTTGCATAAAAATGCCCAGTCTATTTGCGTGCCTAATGGAAAATGTTTTACAAGGAACTGAAACTATCCACGAGAGCGTTCATTCGTCATTGCAAGTGCACGAATGTCCAGTTCAAATTACACGAAACACAGCGTCTCATTTTCCCCGATAATTCCGCGACCTCTCCACTTATTTCTCAGTTGCCGCAAACAAAGCTCGAAGGAATCTCCGAGATATTTCCACCGTTCTCCGCTCGCGGGCACGTAGCTACCGACAATGAGCGCGCTCTCGATGGCTAGGGGGATGCCGGGCAGAGTGAGACTCGGCGTTCTCGTAAGAAGCGTTCGTCATCGAGCGTCAATAGGGAGCGAATAGGGGAGTCACGAGTCAAGGGACAACTGTAACAGGCACACGACGGTTCCCCTATCCGGGAGAAAGAGGAGTTTCATGCGTGAACACACGAGGACGTCAGCGTGAGGCTAATCTTCCTGCTTCGGTCCTCCGAGCGCACTGCAGGACGTGATTTCGCTTGCGTCTGCAAGAAATGCGGGTTCGATTGCTTGCACTATGATCCCTCGCTTGCCATATGGCTGTTTTACCGGTGCCCTGACAGATTACTCGGCGGCTGCTCCGGTTTATACACTTTAGGAGCTTGGAAGTTGTACATGAATTTTAGAAAGACTTCGTACAGTATAACCTGTTCTTGTATTATGAAGGCTGAAGGGAAACTTCGGTTCTCTTCGCTAATATTTCATCGGAAAATTGATAAAATATGAACTGCTGGAAAACATTAATATTATCAGTCATTATTATGCTGCTAGTCTTTGTGCATTTATTCTTAGAATGCAAGGAAACGTATAAATTTACAAGGTCGAATAACATTTTTATTTTATTTTCACCATGAGCAATCTTTTAGTTGACAAAGGAAACTTTTCTTCAATTCTAATTTCTGTAAAATGACGTCTGTAAATAAATTGGTATGGCGACCCTCAGTTAACTTATTTTATATAAGTGAAAAAAGCCATTTTTAACAGAACTACAAATAGAATAATACAAAGATAATAGAGGATTATGGAACTTCTATATAGATTGAGATAATGAAAAGTTTGCGTATTGTGATAGAAATGTATTCATTGTAAGTCATCTTTAACACTTTAACAACCGCTCACACAGCATGTGTGTGATAGCCGGAACAACCATTACCGACCGCTCACACAACATGTGCGTGATGCTGACGCCGAAGGTTGTTGACCAGTACCACACTCTTTGTGTGATAATTTATGAATGTAAACAAGTGTGGATATTGCTATTGGCTTCATATTTCATTGTCACGTCTTTGATTATAGGTAATTATCGCCTATTTTTAATTTTTGATTAAATTTTGTTGTTTTTTGTTTTATGTTAACTTTTTCGTGAATTTAATAAAGTTTTTTAAAATTAATTCTTCAAAAATACTGCCGGCCCCTGGCGACGTTTGATCGCGTAGACGTGCGGTCGTTAAAGTGTTAAAGCAGTATAAATTATTCGAATATATTTCATATTTTCCCATTCGCTTCTTCAGAAATTGAAGCTCCAGTCGTCGCAAAAAAATTACACCTGTCATCAGCATTTGTGCAAAGTTAATAATCGAACCTACCGAACCAGGCACTATAACAAGTTTCATCATATATACTATTTCAAAGTTATTAATATTATAAAGACATGTTCATGCAAGTATACATCATCATAAAAATAGCAAGAGGTCTCTTAGTTTTAGTATTTAATCGCGAGACAAGTATCATGGCAGCAAACGTGTAAGCAATCCTTAGATATTAACCCCTTGCACTATAATAACGAGTCAGACTTGTGGTGAAGATTTTATGCTAGCTCTACTAAGTATGAATATTATTAATTTCTTCCACGTCGAAGTACAAATAAATTCTTCTGTTATCAAAGGAAAGAAACGAAGGTAAATAAAGACAATATAGGAAAAAAAGTTGTCTGATCCTATTAGGAAAATTATTAAGTACGAATAAGTGGTAATCGTCGCAGCATGAAAGGAGCGATAGTGCAAGTGGTGAAAAGTGAATACTTGGATAGTAAGCTTCTTCGCAAATCAACACATTTATCCTAAAACACAGAAGTGGTAAATTTCCCCTATTTCTAAATAGTTTGCAGTAAATTATCACAATTTCTAAACAGTTTGTAGTAAATCACCGCTAATTCTAAACTTCTGAAACGTGCATTACCTTGATCCACTGCTACGCTAGTTTGAATGTGTATGTTTCGTTACAGGACGAAACTAGTCTTTACAGCCGTCATTACCATTCCGAACACCCTGTTCCGTTGCAGGACAAAATTATTCTTTACAGCAATAACTACAGTCATAAAAACATGCTCATAGCACAATCTTCAAATAGTTTCAACGCATCCCTGGCCGGTATTGTCTCTAAAAGGCCGGTGCTTAAAATATTGTTCATTATTTCCGTCTATATACTCCACAGGTGGAAATCAGCTTTCGATATTTTGTCAAGACCCGCAATAGTGTGTTTTGTCTAACGCATAAGGCCCTTTTACGAATCATTATCTGCCACGGTCTATCATCGGGACACGCGGATCCTTCGCGGGTCTCACCCGAGGGTACGAGCACTACCTGCGGGTGACGATCAGTTCGGGGCGGTCACTTACCTTCAGTACACGCTTTTCTTTTAACCAATCAATTCAAGACGACCGTATCCCTTACTTCTTCCGAAATATTCAATCTACGAATCCGCTTGTTCAATGTTTTAATACACACCCACTCCGAGGTTACCTCGGAGATTATGAGTTCGACGAACGAACAGAACAAAACTACACTCTACACGAGATTACTCTCATTTGGATATTACTCTCATTTGTTAGTTATTAGCAGTATCGCAATCGACTTATAGTATTCCATGTTTTAATACACACCCACTGGGAGGTTACCTCGGAGATTATCAGTTCGACGAACGAACAGAACAAAACTACACTCTACACGAGATTCATTAGCCTATCCATTACTCTCATCTGTTAGTTATTCGCAGTATCGCAGTCGACTTATAGTATTCGCAGAATCAATAGCATTTATAAATTCTATTTTTTTGTTATTAAGTGTTAGTATAATAAATGGTTTTTGTTACATTTGGATCAATCAATTTTATCATCCCTGTCATTTCGAAAGAGTCACCGGGAACCGCGTATCTTCGAAACAATCGCGTGTGCGCGGAATAACAGTGTATTTAAAACCGGGGGTGTATAAATGCTTTATCAAATTATGGTATCCCCGAGCAGCCATCAAGTCGTCCAGCAGACCGTGCGACACCCGTCCGGCAATTATTTAAGAAAGCAGCGGCCATGATACTGCCGCGGACCGTTTCAGAGCTGACATGCTCAATTATACAGGTCCCCGCGACGCTGCCATCCGCACGGCCCCCCTCGAAATTACCATTTAAAGTCCCGTGTACGAGTTTCCGGGGGGCAGCGGAGGGACCGGGGAACGTCAGCGGAACATCCGCAGAGACAAAAGGGATTACGCGTGTTCCCCATGCCGGCCGGCATGGATATGTACGCCTTTTCTATGCGAGGCCCGCCTCTTTCGTCCACGCACACCGGAGACAAGCCTTTATGCGCGTTTTGCAGGACGTCGAGTGCCGACGAGACCGGGCTTAACGCGGTCCCCGATGAATCCGTTGCTCCTTCCTAGGGGACCAGAATGCGCTGCCCGACAGAGGAACAAGGGAAACGTTTCTCTCGATTCTTTGACCATGCCCGGGACTTTTTGAAAAATGGAAAACCATCCGTCGCGGGGAAATACAACGACGTTTCGACGGAGCGTACTGCAATTTTAATTATTTTCGCTGGATCTACGCTATCTTGATTCTGAAATTTTTTTAATCAAAGGGACGGTTCTGTGGGAAATGGGACAATTCGTTTCTTTTTTGTACAAAATCTGTAAAAATCCATGGCAAAATACTTCTATGAAAATTTATGAAATCGGAATAGTCCTGTTGCTTTTATGTGACGAAATGTTCGGACGCTTTTAGGGATTGTTAGGTTTAGCGTTCATCCTAAAATGGCACTTTGTTTCTTGAGTTTGAAAAATTTTACGCTTGCATATTTCTAATGTCACAAAATATGTACTAGATTACTTTAAAGTACGTAGGCGAAGGCTACGAAATCTAATAATTCCAAAGTAGTTGAAGAAACATCATGGTCGCAATTGTTTTGCAACGCGACAACAGTAATTAGTATGCAGCAAATTTTTACGAGATCCTGAGAATTCCTGTTAGAATGTCAATCATATTATTTATCTGAATAGATCAGAACAACGTGAGATTTCTTGATTGGATTATATAATAAACAGTCTTGTACATAAATCGAAACAGACTGCTTCATTTGTATATGTGTTCGGATAATGAAGAGTGTAGAGAAGATTGTAAGTAAAACAAGTGCTCAAGTAACAGAGCAAATACAACGAAATAAAAATGTTTGGTGTGACAGTTATGCCACTGCGTTCAAGATCGGTGAATTCCACAAGTGTTCTAGAAAATAATAATTCAATTCCAAGCAATAATAACATGATGATGGCATAGTGATAATATTGTGTCAAACAAGTGACGCGCAGCTGTCCAAGACTCCAAGATTACAGTGTCTCGAGGTCATATTAGTGCACTCGAGGAGTAATAGTCATTACAACCCCTCCGTCAGCTGTGTCGGTTCACATAATTACCGATAAACTCTGCTCTCATCACGTTCGTTAATTAATCTCTGCTCGGCAATATTTTACCATCGAATTAATCGGTATTATCGTTCGGACATGGATCATTGAATTGTTAATTAATTCAGTGAAGTATAACAATTATACGTTTAAACAACAAACGGGTCAGTGAATCCGCGAATTTTTTGCAAGTTATGATAAACCAATTTAAAATACGTTTCAACGTTTAATTAACTCTGCCCTGCTCTCGATTAAAAACGAATAAATGTTTTCACCTGCGTGGTTAGCAATTTTAATTAATAATTGTTGAGAGACGTAAGTAATGGAAAGAACGATAAGGCGAAAAACAACGTATAGCATTGTAGTATCTTAGCTTTTTTTGTTTTCCTTTTGGTCACTGGAGTGGACCAATTAACTGTCGCGGTTCACCTTTCTCTCTACTACAACCATTTTCTTTTTTCTGTCCTTGGACAGTTCTGGAATATCATCCTGGTTATGTGTACACAACGATTAGAGAACATTTTGCAATAAACAATTTCAAAAGAAATCTATTTATATATCTAAAAATAATAATTTTCAATAAGAAATTAATAAATATTTTAATTAAGAAATATTTTTTGGATATTTCTTTGAGAACAAAATTACCAAAGGTCACTTCAGGGAACAGTTCTTAAGAAATCGTTACGTAATAGTTAGAACGTGTATTTATCTGGAAATATATAAGAAATATAATACTATTGCTCAACTATTTTCAACTCACCAAAATTAATAGCAGTAACAATTGAATTTTATTTACCTTCTGTATTTTATTGTATTTTAATAATGTAGCTTTACTTTACTGTATTATAATGATATATTCTTGGTTTCATTCGGTATTATCTTCGGTTGTTTACAGAGTACGCAGAGTTTCCATTATAGGTTTGCCAAGTATCCTCGGTGGTCTCTACGACCGGAAATATTGAAGCGTTCGTTCGTGACCGATGGTACTTCGTTAGAAGTGGATAAATAGAGCCTGTAAACTGCCGTGCTCACATCGGAGCACACTGTACTTTGTTTCCCGGTGTCCTTTCGTCACACTGTCTTTCCATTTCCATTTGTCTCGTCGCTGGAGCTGAAAGAGCTCGTTCTTTGTTGCAGATGATCGGATGAGTGCGTCGAGTAGGAAACTTTCGGTGGAGAATTATTTGGATTTCCACGAGGGTTTTCTTTCCCGGTGTCGTCGATCGGTAAGTAATTTTAATACGATCGAATCTGTTTCTCGGCAAACGCGTTCAACGGACCATCAAACTGAGTTTAATTACAAAACATAGCGCGAAATGTCAGCTGAAAATTTTCAGAGGAAGCTTGCCACCCGAAACGCTGTTGGTCGTTCGGAAATGTAACAAATATTTGCGGTGCACGACGAAAAAATGAACTGCAAAAAATTTGCTGTTGCTGGTTTTTAATGGGATTATTGGAAATATTTTTCACTCGTGTATTATTCTTGCGAGGCGGAAAGTTTTATTATTCTTTTACCCATCGGTTTCGAAAGCTCGAGGAATTTTATGAACCATTGGATTTTCTCGTTTCAAGATATTTTATTAAGAGCTGTCGTATTTCATATTCTCGTTAGGTAGTCACTTTTATATGATGAGATCGTCGTTAAGATGAGAAAACACTCTTTCAGCAAATGGGGCGTAAAGTAGACTGGGGAGATTGTCTCAAATACACGTAGAGAAACATCTGTAATCTTATAGCACCTTCATCTGGCACGTGTTAATTTAGAATATTACGCAAAGAATTCTTTATGCTATTTGTTCGTGTATTTCCCTATTTCCCGTAAACACGCCCAACTTCTCTCCTCCCATATAAAACATGGAAAATAGCTCTTATTTATCACTATACTATTACTGTATATTATTTACATTCGTCGTCGTGTGTAATATCTTTTCGTTTCCCGCGGACCTTTATTCGAGGTTGTAAATTTCGCAATAAAGAGGGTGGAACACTTAAACCGGAATACTTAATTATCTTGGCAATTTATGGAACGTACTAAAAGAGCCTCTCAGCACAAAATTGCACTATTTTCGAGGGTACATTTAACGATAGAAAAAAGTGTTTTACCGAGGTCCAACGACAGCCTCCGACCGATCGATGCACATTATTTGTTAGGAAAAAACGGGGAGATGTTTCTATAATATAGCGATGAATCGCTGGACCTTACTCGTACGCCAGACTGAAAGTATTTTGAACTTCCGGGTCGCCTCCATAAATGGCCCTTATCTCAACAACGTGCTCGTATCAAGAGATCATCCTACTTCATCTTCCCGCAGAAGGGCAGAATCACAAGGAGCAATTATCGTGTGGAATTATGGTTCAAACGCGATCTAGATGGCTGACGTTATTCGAGTGTTTATCGCGGCCGGAGATTGAGTGGCTTCGTCGCGGCAAATATAAAAAGGATATATGGCGGGCCGAATAATTTGCATTTAAATTCGCCGTTTAAATTTCAAATGAACCGCGCGCGCAACAAATTGCTCGCGGAACGCGTGTGTCGCGACGATTATCAGCAATCGGGGTTGACGAGCTTTCCTTCTCTTTCTTTCTTTCTCTCTTCCTGCCCGTTTTCCACTCTGCCTTTCCCCTCTCTTTCTCTCTCCGATCTTGCCGGTGCAGGAGAGAAAGAAATACGCACCCCGGAATCAAATTACATCCCCCACGCGGCCAGAAACGGCGTAATCTCGCGTGACTACCGGCTTCTCGCTGGAATTTTGCCGCGCGACAATATCTCCTTTCGAGGAAACTCTTCGCTGGTTTAATTTTTACCACAATTACGTCGTGTGCGATGAATAAACTACGGGGGGGGGGGGGGGCCGCCTGCCCATATTACACGTATGAATTCATATTTTCCCTCTGTTAACCCCGTGGAAAACCAGAACACGCCGGCGAAAAACTTTGTTCCGCAGCCGGAGCACGCATAAAAATTGCAATTCAAAGAAGAAGCAAATAGCAGGTCGTAATTGTAATTACAAGACTGCCACCGGTCTTTGTGGTTCAGAAAATTCCCCCGGCGAACAGTGATATGCGAGCTTGGATATAAAGTATGTCTCTGATTCACATTTTTATTTCTGCGGGCTCGAGTCGGGGACATTGCCCATGCGGGGTACAAAATTCTCGTTCTTAATCATTTATTCTGTTCTTCGGATGCAATATTTCAGCCGTTTATTTTGAGAGTGGCCCAACTCCACTCGTCAATTTTTTCCGGTTGCTATGGATACATGTACAACTTCATGTTATTTATCAGTAAAACGAAAAGATTAGGAAGAGACGACAGGATCTAATAAAAAGTCGCGCAGTCCATAAAAATGGTCGGAAAGGGTAAAGAAAATTGAAAGATCAGGTCCGCGAACGTCTGAAGGATAGCAAGCGGAGCATCGTTGATCTCGGAAGATCTCTTAAACCCGTCGAGCAAGTTACACGGCCCGTAATTCGTATACAATAGCCAGCCGAGCAATCTGTTGAGACTTCGTTTGCACGGAAGCAGAAATCGATCGAAATTTGATCCAGCCGGCAGATAATGTATTCGCGATGGTGCTTGGTAGTCGTGATCGCGCAAACGAACGAGGATCGGCTGCCTCGGACGAATCCACCGTGCGAATTCAATCATAAAATCGTAAATGTTTGAACAGAGAAACAGAGAAACGGAGAGACGGAGAGAGAGGGAGAGAGAGAGAGAGAGAGAGGGAGAGAGAGAGGGGAGAGTCAGGGTGAGCATGCACATAGAATTGATCCAACGTCGGATGAAACTGGATACGACTCGATACCATGCGATGCGCTATCCGTACAGCGTTATTGTCGCGAGGGCCATGCCCAGCCACAGTCGGGCCATCGATCGAATAAATTATCTCGTTCTGTTTGCTCTGTCCCTTCGTCCTCGCCTCCTCGAAGCCCTCTCCTGCGCGACGCGACAGACGAACCATTCCGAGCGATAAATTCCCAAACTAATTACGCCTCTGCTCGGACATTGTTCTTCGCTGCTACCCGACGTCGATGCCCCGCGTCTACAAAACATCGTCTTAATTTATTATCTTGCCCGGTTCCGACGACCCTTTCCGCGCTTCTGTTTCTGTTCTCGTGAACAAAAGCTGATTTCGAGTGTTTTAGTTGAACAACAGCTTACTTTGCGACGAACCTTTCGTTCGTTGTTCAATGGGTAGGAACTTTATTTACGTTGGTAGCCAATTAGGAGAAAGTCTAGACTGCAGGAAGCGTTAGATGGCGTGCGGAAGGTGGAGCTAGTAAACTTTGCTTTGGTATATGAGGTGTCCGGATACCCGAGCGCCCACGAGACATACGAATAGAGCAAAAATATTCGGATATTTCATGAATAGCGGATGTTACGCATTTCCGACAAAATTGAATATGACAGAAACAAGATAAAAGTATTTAAGGGTGTTATTTAATTATTTTCAACTTATTACGATTGGTAATTTATACCTTCTGCAATCAACTGAGGTCATTTTTATCGTACGTTCTTGGATTCGTTTCATTTATTTAATTTACTTTGTGAAACATTTTCTGCAGATAAAGTCTTTTCAATTCTGATGGAAGAACTAATGAATTTTGTTTACTAGTTTTGGGAAATACGCGAAACTGTAAATCAAACAATCTTATAAAATATAAGAAACACAATTATAGGCTTTGAGAAATAAAGCGTAAAGTTTTCAAAAAATCGGACTTACAAAAAGATTATAATGGTCGAAAGGAAATTTTCAGAAAAATCACAGAATCTACGAAACGTTCACACAAATTAAGAAAACATTTCAGAACGCGTGGAAAGGAAAGAAAGATGAATTAAAAGAATGTAAGTGCGTATGAAAAAATAGAAAATCGTATGAAACAACTCCTATGATGTATGAAAGAAAGTATCAGGGTCAAGTGAAATTTGTAAAAGCAAGTTATAAAAGTTAAAAGGAAAAGAGTGCAAGACCTGTACAATCATTACACGTAATACAGCCTTAATATCTCGCTTATTAATTTTTAGTTTACATGAAACGCGAACACGTACAGTGCTCCGATAAAGGTTATTCTTCCAGCAAAGAATTTATAACGAAGTAATTAGAAAATAAAAGAACATGGCCATGAAAGTGTACTTCGCCCGGGGATTTGCATATTTTTGCCCGCGTCGTGCTTTCATTTTAGCATGTATCTTCCTTTCATGGAGATTCTAAATCTTCCTTTTAAGTGATCGCCATAGTACTTTGCCGCGAAAAACTTGCAGCAACGAGGAAAATATCGGCGAATGAATATAATAATTTGTATTTCATTATACGTTACTGTATTAAATTCCGTATCCAATCAAAATGGTCTGGCTAATTCCCTCGCAGTTTTCCTCGTTGCTGCGACGCCTATTGAATTTTAGTGACGATTCGAATGGAATTAAATAACACGTTGAAAATTATTGCGAACCTGGTCGCGACAATGGTCGCGGAGCACGAAGTTTCGCGGCGGCAGTTTAATAGATATTTGACATCGAATGCTCGCTTTACCTTCATTGATTCATGCTCGGTTGGTGTCCGGAACTTTTACGCACTGCAGTAAATTAGAGTGCCGTGGAAAATATCGCGCAGCTGTTAGTCACTCTGTTCTCCGTTAATCGTTTGTCCGCCGAAAGTTAAGCGGAACGCATTTTGCAGTTGGTAATTATGCGCCGTTCAACTTGCTCTTTGACAGGCCGAAAAGTTAGAAACGCGTAATATTTTCCGCTACGTAGAAATTCATAGCATCCGAAGAACAATGACACGGGGCGAAAAATTTGAGCAGTTTAACTGCCCGTTCCACCGATGCCAGGGAAAACCTAATTATCTCTCGGAAAATGATCCGCGAAATTATTCAGCGAGATGAAACTGTAGCTTGCTTTAACACGTTGACGACGCCGTCGATATTCACGATTTTCTCTGTGAGTCGGCTTAATTTTACAAAAATTGAGTAATTACGTTAAGCTTGTAATATTGGATTCCTATGTTTTTACTATTGAATATCTGTTTATAATGTTCAGATAAAATAACACAAACCTGTTTTGTGGTATCTATTTTGTGAAATACAAGCAAAATAAGCAAATGTACGCCGCCTCGCGGGTCTGACACGTATGACCCACCGGTGGATCAAGCCGGCGTCAACGTGTTAAAATGAGAATTCAGTATTCAATTCCCATATCCTGCTACTTTCTTCCAGCGGAAAAGTTGTCGTCCGAAAATTAAGGTAACACAGGCGTAATCACTAATCCGTGCGGGATCTCTGAAAAATTCGCATGACCTGGCATCGTTATTTTTCCAGACGAGGTAACGTATGGTTCTCGATTTCCTTTTACGCTACATCGTGCCCGATGAAGTCGGTCGAGCGTTAAAAGGAAAACAATAGGTCGAAATACGCGTCGTTTAATTATTTAATCAGGGCCCAATGGTCAAGTAGGTTACACGGGCCGATCGAAGTCCAATTGGAAGCTAGCGTTGGACCGGTAGCCGTCCTCCAATTGCAATTGCTGACGCGAACCTACGTACACAGAGTTCGGGCGAGTGCAGGAGGGAGAGTTGTAGAGGAGAAGAGAGACGGGGCCAAAGGGGGCAAGAGGGTGACAGAGTCAGGAGCGAAGATCTCAAATTATGCACGGGCGCAATTAACTGACTGTAAGCGGGTTGTCGATACGCGTTGCCGTTTACCATATGCTTCTCCTATCGATACGCTCGTTTTACGCATTAAATTAATTATCCCGATTCACACGCCTCAGAGGTGGACGCCCGCGCTACCATCGACTCATCGTCGCCTGTTCTATATGATCAATTTCGCGGAAACCACGCCCGGAATTCCTGCCGCGGAGTCACAGGCCCCAATGAAATCGTCTTGTACACTGAGTGTCACGATCCTTGTGTGTGCACGTTTCCTCCAAACGTGTCACAGTGACTGAAGTAAGATTAAGACTGCGTTTCTGTCGCAACTGTGATGAACGATCCATATTACATACGATTGTTTTACAAAGGAAGCGCTTACGTCGAGCAAAACGCTTATTAGATGAACGGCGAATTTGACAAATTCTCTACCAGTGTTTATAGCCCTCATAGAAATATTTATTTTATTCGCTTTTTATGCTTTAGATGTTATGCTGCACGTTTTGCAATTTAAATACTGGCTCGAGCTAAATTAATTTAATTTTCTTTACGAGGAGTACGAAATCGTGGCCGTCACACGCGCGTGATGCTGGCAGTGGAGGTTTTAATAAGCAAATGAAACTGTTGTTTGTATTTCGTTGTAAATGGAAGACCAGCGAGAAAAGGTAATTTTGAACAGCGTTCTGTTTTCTAAAATACCGTGTAATGGAACAGTTAGTAATTACTTTATTAAAAACGTGCAGTAAAAGTTGTCGTCAGTGATAAAAATACGATGGAAGATAAACATGAAATATTCCTCTTTCTTCCTTCTTGTTTCCGCGCAGCAAGATGGATATTATAATAAATTAATTACGCGTGTTCATTTAAGGAGTGCTTGAT
>NC_135778.1:21484825-21516295 GCF_028453695.1 Augochlora pura | reverse complement strand
TGAGAGAGAGAGAGAGAGAGAGGACGGGGGAGGTTGCGAGAGATTTCGCTAAATATGTGTACCTATTATACGAAATACAAGCTGGCACCATATGGCAACGCCAGGACTCGGCTCGGCTAACCCATCGGGGCATCATTCATCCTGGCAGCGGGAGGCAACGCGCCAGCAAGCGTTCCCTGTGCCACTGCGTCTACAAATATTTAAATCATCGATCAATCATGCCCCGTGGATACGTATCGGCCGTCATACATCTTATCTGAGGGCTCGCCGACCCCGGAAAAAAGAACCGGGTAGAACCTTATCGATCCGTACTCCGCCGGAAATGCTCCCTGCCACTCGCGAAACCGGTTCTCTCGCGAAAAAGTAGACTAACGTCGTCGATTTCACAAACTCCAGAAATACTTGGCGTCTAGTTGCCTCTCTCAATCGTTCGCTATAACGACACAAGATACTTAGGCGAACCTGTTATTTACTCATGATAGAGTTTTATTAATAATCTATTCGGTATGAATGTTACTTTATTCTTTAACACCAAAATCCACCATGGTCAACTGAGACGTTTCACATTTTACGATTATGAAAATTATAATTTCCTTTTCATTGGAATCAGATGAAGAAATTACATTACTGTCGCAATTACTATAATAAAAACTGTACGGAACTCAATAAATCGAACGTTGTCAGTTGATGAGACAATAGACACAGATTTGCCGTCAATATTCAAGGATTCGGGTAAAAAATGTAGGTATTTAATAATCAATCTTCTTTTCCTTTTAAGAAATTATTACGATTACAAAACTTTTTAAAAGCACAGATTTTATAAACGATCCGGATTTTCTCAGATGGTGAATGCTAAACAATGCATGACATTACAAAAATTGCGTTTCTCAAATTTTTATTTCAGCCTATAACGTTTAATCGGCAATAGAGTACCAGCTCCTGTGCAACATAAAAATTACTGACGAATTATGTTAGACTGAGAAAACATTACAAAGTTATCTTGTAAAAATGTCATTTTCAATCAGTTTAATAGATTACGGGAATGTCTTCCGATTTGAGGAATAACGCGGTCTGATTTACATAACGGTGTTCAGAAGTAATACAGAATAGTAGAAACATCAAAATTTAAAAATATATTTGTATTATCTTAATCCTCTCATAGTAGATGTTCTCTATAACAATGAATACATATAGTTTTTTCAATTACCACCTCATTTGAGACAAATTTGTCAAATTTTAGTTACAAGTCTCTCAACAAATAAACCCAAGAGTATTGCATAACAGTGCAGATTCCAAAAGTCTGCACACGTGTCTTTAATCGGTTCGGTAAGTTTTTGTGAACACCGTGGGACGGCTAACCCGATGAGATTTATGCGGAAAGGAAACGAATTTCCATTTTACGCCTGTAACGATTCCCAATCCACTTATTTAAAGAATCATAGCCAATCTCCCTCATAGCTAAAGAAATTAAACTGCAATTTTCGCTTCCTCGGGATTTTCCGTGCAGGTTTGCAAAAAAAAATCCCTCTATCCATTAGCCGGATCACATTCTGCCGAGATTACGAGAGCGTAGCGATTAAAACAGCAAAGCTTGGATTAAAGAGAGGACGTTAGTACCTCAAGAAAGGAGATCGATTACACCGTTAAATAATTCCAAGGCGGTTCTCCCATCCAATTATCATTGCAGTTGATTCGCACGGCGAATAACGCCGACAGTACCTCTCTGCCCGTTTCAGAAGAATCTATGCCAGATTTGTCCGTGCCGCGCTGGGCAGAGATAAAAGTGCGGCCGAAAAATTAGAAAATGGAGTTTCCAGTTCTACAGACAACGCGGCAAACCTCCGGCTACCTAATTGCGCCGGGCCGGCGTAATAAAGCTCTTCCGCGCTCCCTAAAAGATTAACGAAATTCATTTTTCTCCCGGCGGAAAAGACCACGCAGAGTTAAACGGAGTCCCATTACGCCGCCATAAAATCGGCTCCAGAGAGAAATGGAACCCGATACAAGGGTTGCAAGGCCGTCTGCGGTTTTCCGTGCTCGTAAGGATTCCTTACGTCGTAACAGCTTCATATTCCATTACGGGGATTTCGGACGAGGCCAAATGAACTTTTAGACTGCGGCTGAAGACGAGGAGGACTCGGTGTCGCCGTACAAGTGTATTTATTGCTGTCCGGAATAATTTTCAACCTTAATACCTAATCGCGATTGAATAGAACGAGGCTGTAGAATTATTCCCAATGAAAACATTGTTTCAATACTAGAATTATAAGTGTGTCGAAACTACTCGTTCTGATTCGTTCGTTTAGAGCTATTGAAATTATATTCTCTATTTTGTAAGAGACGTTTTAATGAACTTTTTATTCAGGCATATGTTGCAATAGTACGAAGTCTGAATAAATCCAATCTTGTCATTCTTACGAAAAGATATATATTAGTCACGTTTAGGCCTCGGTAGTTTTAGTGTTAAGTATAGTAAGTTAACCCTTCTAGTGTTGATAAAAATGGAAAAGTATAATAGAAGAAATATCTGCTTGATGTCTTAATTTTTATGATTCTGTACTGTACTCACGTTCGTATAATTCGTATAAATCGTATCTTCGTAGATCAAATTTTTCATAAACACATGAAATCAAACAATAGTCAATCAAGGGTTAATTAGCTATTTATAATTTTTATTTATTTTAGGATAATCCTTCACTTCGTTTAGAGACTCTTCGAGAGTCCTTGGAATAATTAACGCTACAAAAGACTAAAATAATTGGACATGTTTCGTAAGCAGACAACAAAGACGCATTCATAACAAAAATAAGTAGATCAGTCTTGAAACGTTTTAACAAATTTAAAAACATTATCTAGAAATTAAATTTATATTTCTGTAGTGCCTGCATTTTATAATTAATACAGACAATTTTTATTCTGCATACGAATGTGGACTTGTAACTTAAACGATTTTGAAATAAGAATGCGAAGCCAGTGATTTGAAGTGTGCCGACAGATAGATAACTTTGATGTTACGGGCTCGCCGAGACTACTGATTTGGCAGTCAATGGAACAGGAGTCACATAAAACATGGGACATCGTGCGTGGTATATAAATGGGGTGTCGGGCAATCAACGTCGTCGGACATATTCGTTGTCGCGCCGAGTGTACGAAATTAGGCACTAAATGGCAAGGTACACGAGCGTGATGTCCAACAGGATAACAGGAGCCCTCGATCGGCAGACGCGCACGCAACAACGACAACACTCCGCGCATAAATCCATAGACCGTTAATGATGTCCCGACACCTCTCGAAACAGGATCCAGGTGGTGCCGATGAAACGCCATCGATCTTGAGAAGAACGGCGCTGTCGTCGTCGCCGCCGCCGCCGCCGGTTGTCGTTCGATCGAACAACTTGACGCGCTCGAAATCGTTGAAATGTGATCCGCTCATGTAATCTCTCGCGAATCTCTTGCTCGATCGTTTTCGCCCATCGACAGGATAGCACGAAGATAAACCCTAGTCGGAACTGCGACCATGCGATTTGGAAAAGTCCCGGGATACCACGAGTTTCCAACGGGGCTTCCCTCTCGAATTACAAAGTATGTTCCATGTTTTTTTGGAGTTCGAGGATAAATAAGGACAGTTTCACTTAAATTCTACAGATTTAACCAGTTTAACAAACGTAGTAATCACGAAACTGAATAATAAAATGTGCATTACGAAAATGAATGAATGTAGGAAGGGAGGAACACATTTTCAGTTTCTGATGATTGACTAGGACTGTTGTTGCTCCCCATAGGCATAATACATTCCATACAGGCAAGAGTCTCGTTATACCATTCCTCCCTTGTAAAAATGAATAAAAGAAGAGACGCATTTCCAACTTTAGTTCCATACCGACTAGGCAAATTTTTCCGAATAGGGGTTGCAGTACGCCTGTAACAAAGTTCGCAGTCGACGATGAATCAGTCTGAAGAGGAACATGGTCGGCCCGGATCGATGGCCGCGACGTTGGGCTAACGATCCCGCAAGAGTTTCGCGGGCCGTGGCCGTTAGAACGAATTTGGAGGCGACGGAAGCTACAAATGACAGCGGTAACCGACATCGGGGAGGAATTACGTCCGTGTTAACGAAAATTTCAGAGTTCACGACCGCGGTACGTCCGGCGTAGAAGATCCATCCGCTCCTCTTCGCTGCACTCCGCACCTCTTCTCTGAAGCCAGCTTGAACCGTTGCCACCGGCAGGCATATATTTTCAGCTGTCTGTCCGTTCTGGCTGTCCGTGTGGCCGCAACGCTAACGGAATCGTGTGCCGGCCGTGTATGCGGTTTTCGTGGCAAAATTCGCTAGTTGGTATCGCTGTGTCGCGGTGCCTTCCAAGCAATTGTAAATCGAACCATCCCTCTGACCGCCGCCCTCCCCGCAGCCCGGCCCCTGCAATCGAACGACGCGTCGCTCGCGTTCCACCGCGAATCATACCGTGCCCGCGTTAAATTGTTAAACAACAATTATTCCGCCGCGGAGTACGCCGAAACTCGAAACTATGCTTTGGAAACAATTCCACGACGCTTGTCCCGGACACGATCCTGGACAATGCGCCGTGAAACACTGTGCATCTGTAACGTCGGCTGCATTCTAATAGCTTGCTGCAGCTACTATCAGAATATACTACGCTACTCGAAAATTTCTTTAGCGCACTTCTTCTACGTTCAGTTTTTAATCTTAGCAACAGAAGTTTCTGATTTAAATCTCCAGGAGTTGGCCAGACTATTAAAACTTCGTAAAACAAACAGATAGGATAATTATCTTAATTTGTTATGGTTCTCAACAACATTGGTTGATGAACAGATACTGTTAATATTTATTCATCTTCGGAAGGATCGCTTCGCATGGTACAAGCCTAGAAACATTGTCAATATATTAGCAATATCACACCGTCAACACTTGATCGTCTATTAGATTTTCTATGTTTAAATTAATGTTAAACAGCGTGATATTTTACTTTATTTATGAGAATTTATTATTACACTTCTATATTAAACAATTTATTATTATACATATATATTTTATATTTTATCATTATCCGTACATACTAGAAAATCTATTTAGTTCTGTGTCTATGCGCTCAAAATCCAGATATGCAAATAAATAGTTTAGGAAAGAATATTATGAAGAAGGAAGGATAGAGGTGCTCGCGACATGTCGAGGCCTAAGGCATTGTTCAAGCCAGCAGGCACCGGTTCCGAAGTTAATCATGACGCTCCGCAGAGCGGAACGTTGTTTCTTAGATTGGTGAAGCATGGTTCGGGGCTACTGTGGCGAGATCTTGCGTTTCGGAAGGCAGGCGGAGGCCACGTGCGCGCGGCCAGGCTAAACGTTTGCGACTGACAGCCTTATATTTTCCGGTGTCCGTTTTCTGCTCGTCCGCAGTCCGCACCGTAATCATCGGTAGCGCGTGCCGAGTGTTCCTGCGGTTTTCGCGGCCGCCTCGCGCACCCGGCCTCATTTACGCTCTGTTAACCCCGCCTAACCCCAGACAGGTCCTCCATTGCTATTTGCAAACGTTGCCTCTGCCTTGTCCGCCCTGCTCAAGAACCCCTCATGCCTAATTTGGTATACAAAAACGAGTTTCTTAGGGTAATTCGTCTGCTACCAATATCGAATTTGCGTCGATTAAATCGCGTCACAGCTTTATATTATATTATATACTATTTATTAAATATCTAGTTGTTTACTAATTGTGTTATTCGGCGCACACACGATTGTTTCGAAGGTACGCGGTTCCCGGTGACTCTTTCAAATGACAGGAATGATCAAATTGATTGATGCAAATGTAACAAAAAACTATTTATTATACTAACACTTAATAACAATAAAAAATTGAATTTACAAATGCTGTTGATTCTGCGAATACTATAAGTCGACTGCGATACTGCGAATAACTAACAGATGAGAGTAATGGATGGGCTAATGAATCTTGTGTAGAGTGTAGTTTTGTTCTGTTCGTTCGTCGAACTGATAATCTCCGAGGTAACCTCCCCGTGGGTGTGTATTAAAACATGGAACAAGCGGATTGATATATTTCGAAAGAAGTAAGGGAAACGGTCGTCTTGAATTGATTGGTTAAAAGAAAAGCGTATCCTGAAGGAAAGTGACCGCCCCGAACTCATCGTCACCCGGAGGTAGTGCTCGTACCCTCGGGTGAGGCCCGCGAAGGATCCGCGTGTCCCGATGATAGACCGTGGCAGACAATGATTCGTAAAAGGGCCTTGTGCGTTAGACAAAACATACTATTGCGGGTCTTGACAAAATATCGAAAGCTGATTTCCACCTGTGGAGTATATAGACGGAAATAATGAACAATATTTTAAGCACCGGCCTGTTAGAGACAATACCGGACAGGGATGCGTTGAGACTATTTGAAGATTATGCTATGCGCGTGTTTTTATGACGGTAGTTATTGCTGTAAAGAATAATTTCGTCCTGCAACGGAACAGGGTGTTTAGGATGGTAATGGCGGCTGTAAAGACTAGTTCCGTTCTGTAACGGAACAAATTGTATTTACGTTCTTTCGACCCCATTTATCCGATCATCGATGCTTAATTATTAAATTGATTTGTTCCCTACCAAAATTGAATCACGGCGATCGATTAACCTTGCGTGACAGATTTTATCCTTTCCTGATTGCATTCCGATTCATTGTTCAATGTCGTTTCAATTCTCCCCGGTCATTAATCAATGAAGTGTTGTCAAAGACAGATAATATAGTTTGTTGGAGTATCTCTGTTCCCGAGGTTTGAATTTCAAACTTTCGAACGCTGTCATGCTAAATTACTGTTCGCACGTCGCCGAATAAACATAGACTCACGGACAGCAATTAAACAGAATAATAATTTAACGAGAAATTTATTTAACCCGATCATGTAACGAATTGGTATGCCAGCAAACAGAATAAAACAATACGCGCCGCGACATTATTAACAAGATCATCATCATTTCCAATTTCAAACCGCTCGACTTCTCCCTCATTCGATTACACAATTACGCGCGTAATTTCACTCGTTTGTTCATTTTGATGTTACCGGTACTATTCCGCAGGAATGAAGGGTTACTCGATTTCATCTCTGAACTGCTGTGACTTTTAGAAATTCCAACGTACCACAAATTAATATATTTTAATGAAAATTTGTCTAGACCTTCAAGTAATTTTACAATTATTTTAATCTGCTAATTCTTCAGAATTAAAACTAGTTCGAGAATAAAAATCTCGGTCAGTTCTCCAATCTATTTCTTAAAGTGAAAGGATTTTCGAGAATAATCAATTCGGAGGTGTGAAAATAGAAACTTTCCTCCTCAATTTAAGCTCAGATGGATCATCGTACGATTTTTTTTCTGATGAAGCTACAGCCTATGTCTTTTCAGATTTCAATTACTTTTCTCTCTGCAATAATAAATAGCTATTTAACAATAAAAACCAACTTTGATTTTTCACACTGTGTCTTAATGTAAAAGAACTTTTGAGGACATTCAATTCAGAGGAATTAAAGTAAAGATTTTCTGTTTTAGTTTAAGTTTACAATATCGTACGATTTTTTCTGTCGAAGCTACAGCAGTTCGAATATTAACAATTTGTCAATTTCCACGATGAACTCCACAAGATTGTCTTCGAAAACAATAAATTAAAAAAGAAACAACGGGCCTATGTCGAAGCAGAGATTTTTATTGGCGAAGTTACAGCGGTTCGAAGATCGGTGACGGATCGGCGATCCACCAATTTCGAACAATGTACACGGAAATTTCAAACTGATCAATCCTCGAGGGTAAATGTTTTCGTTGCGGCACGTTGTAGATTACAAAGCATCGCGCACGCCGGCCCGAAAATTCTTAATGACCGGGACTCTGGGCAAGGAGGCGTAAACAACGCGCGTGTAGGCAGGTGTGCCGGTGACAAAGCCTATTTGGCCGGGAGTGATAGAGTGGTAACATGAAATCGAAGTAGAAACGGTTGACCTGACGCGTCAATCACGCGGCACGCGATAAGCATCCTGTCAAAGGACGACCTCGCCGAGGTCATCCTGCGCACTGGATCGATCCCCGTATTATTCGGCACGATGACGATGACGATAATTCCCGGCGTCCACGTCGGCCATCAGCGATCTCTCTACCCCGCTATCATTGATTTCACGCTCCACGCGGCCCTCTCTGTCGGGCCGCAGCTAATTTTATGATGACGAATCGCGTTCCAATTATATCGCTGTTATTGCGAAATGATGTATTCGAGCCAATCCCCACTTCCCGGACCGGTTCATTATTTTGTTGGAAGCGCAACGTCGATGCTTGTTAGACGATCATTACCGATAGTGTAACGCTATGTGCGACTCATACGTCAAAAGTTGTATCCAAGATTGTACGAGTCCAACGAAACGTCACCGTGAATCGTTGAAACGGATAAAGCTGCAAAGCGGCAGCAAATCATTTCGAAACGTTTCAACCACTTTAAAGTTATCTTTCCACATTTTTACCCTTCATTGAACCTCTCATCGTGAAAATACAGAAATAACAGGATATTAGCGTGGCGAAGCGAAGGATTAATCTATGTAAAAATCTCAGCTTTTGAGATAATGATGCTTGGAAATTTGTCCAATACAGATTTAAGGTTCAGTTATTTGTCTTTCGTTATACTTCCGTTGCAGGAAAATGTATGGGACGTCATCAAATTTGCGATGCGAAATGAAAGACGATGAATCTACATGGAAGACTGAATCGAAAATGTGGAATAAATATTTTGAAACAGTGCATCTCTTCAGAGATATCATGAGAATTCGTCCGACACACGAACTTTTGACATCAATTATGTCAGCATTGAGGCATCGAAATTTTATTATCCATTTGCAATGCAGATTTTCAAGTTGATTTTCAATAACACAAAAATGTGATTTTTAGATGAGCTTACCTGTTTTCGGTTTTGTTGGAAGAGAATTCCAAGGCGGCTGCAAATGAAGATTGTCTGCAAGCCCTGCAATAAAGACATAAACAAAAATTAAGCCTAACTTCGCCTAGCAAGTCTGGCTACTAGAACAACAATTTCAGTCACATGCGATATAGCAAACATCGTTCGAAATCTTTTATATTTTCAACAGTTTTCCCATGTGTATCTCAGAACGGAAACAATTTTTCCAGCTTCGACTGTCAATATTCCCAAAGTCGCTTCCGGTATGATCGATACGCAAGCCCCAAGACGTGTAAACAACTTCCGCTGACTTTTCCATGCGGATTTTCCGCAAGATTGTGCGGCCGGGCATTCCTTTGATTCGGCCGAAATCAATTTCGGGCCCGTGGCGACTGGTATCGAGCGCGCCATGTTTATTACTGTTTCTCGACCATCTCGCCACAATATCTTTGGCCGCGTATAGAGAAAATGGCGCCGGACGGGTGGAGGAAGCGGTTCGCAAAACAAAGGACTGTAGGATAAAAGAGGAAATTCCAGGATCCGGATCGAACGTCGAGTTTTGGTGCTCCGACGCCGAGTTCGCGAGATTCAACCAAACTCTGAAGCAAAGAATAAAGTAACTTCTGAATTTCCGTCACTAAAAATATTAAACATTCAATGCTGGTTTAAATATATTTATTGCACATACTTGATTGATATTTATTTAAAGTTGGTTACCATTCTATAATAACGATAACTATACAGTGGATGTTGATTTAAATGTATATTTATTAGAAAATGGGTAGACCAGCGAGATCTCTGTAGAAATTTATGTCATGATCAGGAGATTTCAATAATATATTATTTATCTTGAATGTTTGTGTATGTTTCGTATATTTATATCCAAGAATACATGCAATAATATATTGCAACGATATTTAATATTAGACTTAACACCGAATGTAGTACATACTTAATATCGCGCCATTTATATATTTTTATACATATTTTGTATCTTTCCTTGCATATTTTGCATATTTTTCGCGTATGTAGGTCATATGCATTTTACATATTTATCATGCATAAACATCCGCTATATTTCCGCTGTAATTGAATACACACCGCTGCTACAAAATGAACAGTTTCAATTTTTGCGAATTTATGGTTTCGAATTACTTTATTACTGTCATGTATTTATTAATAGTATTGCATTGATTAATTTACAATATTGGGACCTACTCCATCACGCTTTTCTTACTTTCTATGCTAGCACATAGGATTCCACCATTTTATTGCACTATCCACTTCGTAATGAATCTTGTTTAAGTAGTAAATCTAAGTTCATGAGAGAAGAAACAATTTCTACATCGACCTTTGCTAACGAATCAAACTGTATATTACTGTAATATATTCGCCACTAGGATCTGTTTTAATAATTAAACTGTGGATTTAATACACTTTCAACCAAAAAGGATAGCTTAAATTCAAAACTTTTGTATTAGAATCATTTTGTATTATCGATAACTGATTAAAAAAATTAAAAGCGAAAAGACATTTTCATCGGATTCACGTTTCTTACACTTAACTTTAACAATGTTTTCACATAAAAATCCACAGATTAATTATGATTGTTTATCGAATGTGAAGTATCCTATCATAAAATTGAACACGAAATATTGAATACTCTATGTTAAATGTTCTAAAAATGGAATATGCTATCTTCTGTAGCTAACTGCTAAGTATTTTTTCCTGTTCCATGATATGCTGGTATTAATTCAATATATGTATGTAGAAGCATAATACTCGAGAAAGCAATGTATTAGGGTGTCCCATAAGTTTCTTCCCTTTTTTACGCGAAATGAATACACAATATTTGATGTTTAAGGTGGATTTATTATGTTATATATGAACCGTTCTGTTCTATAACCTTCTTCCATCTCTCAGGAAGACTCATTATGTCCCCTTTCCAAAATTCTTGAAGCTTATTTGCGAAATATTCATCTAGGTGCGTTTTTATTTCGCTTATGGATTTGAAAGATTTACCACGGAGAGAATTTTTTAAGGAGAGGAACAAGTGATAATCAGATGAAGCAAGGTCTGGGGAATACGGAGGATGAGGTAGAACGTCCCAATCAAACTGTAATAATTTTTGAATTACGGCCAACGCAACATGCGGTCTTGCGTTGTCGCGATGGAAAACGACGCCTCGTCGGTTCGCCAATTCTGGCCGTTTTTCTGCTATGGCGGCTTTTTAATTGATCCAGTTGATTGCAATATTTGTCAGCATTGATCGTATCACCTTGAGGAAGGAGCTCGTAGTACACTACACCTTTCCAGTCGCACCAAACGTACAAAAGAACCTTCTCCGGATGAAGTCCAGGCTTCGCAACAGTTGAAGGTCTATTTTCCTTAGACCAAGTTCGTTTTAGATGCACAATTTGGTATAAAATCCAAGTCTCCTTTCCATTGACAAGCCTTTTTAAGAAAGGATCCCTTTTATGTTGCTGGAGAAGCAAATCGCACGTAGAGACGCGATTCATAAGGCCGGTCTCCGTCAATAGGTGCGGAACCCAAACTTCATATCGACTCGCATATCCCATCTTGATTAAATGATTATGTACCGTTGTCTTGGTGATATTAGTGGCATCCACTATCTCACGCACACTATATCGCGGATTTTCAGTGAGCACAGTCTTGATAATATCCGTATCCGTCGTTGCTGGGCAGCCGCTGCATTCTTCATCTTTCAACTCAAAATTGACAGCTCTAAATTTTTTAAACCAATTTCGGATGATCCTAATAGTCGTAGTACCACACCCGTAAACGGTGCAAATCTCATCTGCAGTGTCCTTTGCACTATTGCCTTTTTTAAGCAATGAAGCATAACATGTCGCAAATGCTTCTTTTGGCTCTCCATATTGAACGGTGCAGAACAAATTTGAAAAGAGACTTTGTCACCAACGAAACATACTTTGAAAGAGCTCTGGGACGACTGAAACCGATGCCATAAACGGCTGAGAGATAAGCCTGCATATTTATATAAATACAGTCACTTAGAATCACTCATAGCGTAGCGCGGAAGAAAATGGGACAACCTAATACAATATAAAAGTCAGAATGCAACGCGGATTGGGCGGATATCGACTGGAAAAGGTCGGCGTTTCGGCAGAACGTCGCTAACTCCTTCGATCCGGAAGTGCAGAAGGTCCCTCGAACTTTACAGCGCGCGCGGAAAGAAAGAACCGGAAGCCTAAAGGAACTCAGGAGGAAGTGCCGGGCGGCGGCAGGAGTTCCAGGATAATTCAAGGGACGGGAAAAGGGAAGAAACAGGTGCGCCGGCAGCCCGGCCGGCCGTTCCTTTTGTTTCAATAAAAATGTGGGTCGCGGATATTCATATCTTGCAGCTTTCTAAAGGGAGGACGGGTATCAGGTGCGAGGGTGTTATTAAAAGTCGGAAACAAACGTGCCGCGGGCCCGCCGTGTTCTCGCGGGAATTTATGGCGTTGCTTCCGACTCTATTTAGTTTTGTCGCCAGAGGTACTGACGCGATCCGATGTTATCTCTCTTGGGATAAACAGGTGCTCCAGGTAATTTATACCGACGGAGACGCCGTGAAATGTTCAATACTCGAATACGTCGCGATCTTAGTCCTCGAATTCGCTGAGCTGCCTTGCGGCGCGGCGTAGACTTCTATGGATAATTTCTGGGCTCGTGGGAGAAGAATGGCGTAAGTTTTAATCAGAGTTGGGCATTATTCGAATTATTCCGTATAAATATTTATCAGATCATTTTTTGAATAAATTCCTTCCTCTCGATTAATTTATTCCTTGTTAACAGTGTTCCTCAGGTCATTCGAAGTAACTTTTTTCATAACGCAAATTTAAAACCGCTGTTTTGCTCACGAGTTATTAACGAAAATCTGTGCCCAATGAGAAGCGAGCTCGGCTGACGTGAGGCAGCCAGATAATTCAAATGATCTTAGGAACCCCCTATTTTCTAATTGCGAGTGATTTTCTCTATTTATTCGAATAATTCTTTATTCTCAAACGTTGCGAAAATTGCTTGACAATGTGTCTTTTAATTCGAAATTGTTTTATTTATGGGTAAACAATATGCAATCCTTTTTAGTCAGTTTTAATTTAACCAATCTATAAAGTACCTGTGTCAAGTCGTCTTTTTTAGAATTGTTGCTATTAACGATGTTGTAAGAAAAATAAGCATGCTTGCGTATACAAAATGATTTAGAAACAAAAAATTAGCTGACTCTTCTTTGGTACATATTTATTTTGTAATTACTGTAACGAAGTTGGCAACACAACTGGCATCTTTCGCGGATATTTTTCCATTTCCGTTGATGTTCAAATAACGGCAGAATCCAGCGAAACGAGTCGTAAACCCATCGTTCCGAGAACCAGCGTTTCGATTAATCAAGTGTCCCGGACCATCTGGCGATTTCATCCCCCTAATCCTAACATCAAAGTCACTGTCACGTTCATGCAGATTGATCGTTGTAATGAGCACTTTCAATTTTTCTTCTAAGAGAACCCACCGACTGAAGATAATGGACGCCAATCAAGAAAAAGAGGAACTCTGTAGCGGGTCTTGAGACCCAAGGAAGAGCGCCTTCCAGGATTAATTGTGCGGCTGTGGATCATTAATAGATTGCAGAGCTTTAGGAAAATTCGCGGGCAAACTCCGGGAAACTGGATTTCAACAAAATTTCAGTGACAAACCCAAAGGCTAAACGAAACGTCAGTCGCAAATTTAAAGATAATTGATTTAAATAAAATTTCAGAGGTAGACTCAAGAATAGTTAGTAGAATTAAATGGGTTTTCAGAAGGGAATTTAAGGAAACCGAAATGACGGAGTCAGATAAACCAAACTAAATGAAATTATAAGTTCTGTAACTATGTCTGCATGTCTCTTTTAACCCGTTGAGCGTCGCGTCAGTCAAATATGCATGACTCTAATTTCTGACCAATTTTGAAAATTCATTATTATTGTAATATATTTGAACAAACTGAATTTAACTAGGATGTATTCAGTTTCGCTTTAATTAATTAAATTGCTTTAACTATGTGGGGATTTTAGTGGCTGATTGTCGGCGCTGAACTCGTTAAATCTCCAAACAAATATTGAAATATTTGGATGATCCACCGATAAATTGAGATTTTCGCTATGCCTGCTTAAAAAGTGTGCCTTAGAAATGAACAATTTCTTTTAATCCTCTACAATAAGGTTGAAAATATTGCGATGAGTCAAAAGTTACGCGCATCCGCCAAGGTCCGGCGGATTACCCAGAGATCCGCCAAAAAAAATGGACCGAATGTTCCAGCTCGTTCAAAAATCGCCGATTCATCGATCAAAGGCTTAGGTCCCTCAAAGAGTACGTCCGCGATAGGCGTTCTCATCCAATGCTTTTCCGTGGTCCCCGGTGCATCGGATTTCGCTGAATGCACTCGCGATATTCGTTGACCGCGACCCGCGGCTCCCGGTCACAGGTATAAAATATTTAAATCCAGTGTTCGAGTGCCCACGTTAATCTCACCGATCGGCGATGTCGCGAATAAAAGCTCCAGAGGTTTCCAGCAGATTGGCATGCTGCGAAACAAAACAAGGAGAGAGAGCGAGCGAGCCAGCGAAGTAGAGAGAAAGAGAAAGGGAGAGAGAGGTAGACAGAGAGAGGGAGAGAGAGAGAGAGAGAGAGAGAGAGGGAAATTCGATTGGTGTTGCTGCATCAAACAGCAACCGCCATTTATCTTTGGCTTGGATACCGACCCCTGTGTGCCGATTTCTATGTTTTCGTTCACCACCCTCAAATAATATCCAAGAGATGATATATTTTTCCGGGTGCACACCACTAGAATGCTTGTCTCGCTATGACGAGTATATTCACCTGACAGTGTCGTATTAACCCTTTAAATTTTGTAATCTATATTCAATACCTTCTTGATTGCACATTACATATATATTGTATTTTAGATTTTACATTGTTTATATGCTATTGGTTCTAGGTTTTATATATTTTATATTACGTTAATACTGTTTCACATCTTTTGCATTATATAGATAAACTTAGACATGGATATAGATATAGATATAGATATAGATATAGATATAGATATAGATATAGATATAGATATAGATATTAGATATAGATATTAGATATAGATATAGATATTAGATGTAGTATAGATATAGATATAGATATAGATATAGATATGAGATGTAGATATAGATATAGATATTAGATATTACATATAGATATAGATATTAGATATTAGATATTAGATATTAGATATAGATATAGATATTAGATGTAGATATTGATATTAGATATAGATATAGATATTAGATGTTGATATAGATATAGATATAGATGTAGATGTAGATGTAGCTGTAGACACGGGCACAGCTATATGTAGATATTGTTGGAGTGTTCAGAGAAATGCACGGAACATGTGGGTAAGGAAGAGTATTCCTTTACCTGCTGTTTATGGCACCTCATCACCATTGACACTCACTATAAGGGGCCTACGAGGGAACGAGTCAGTCAATCCAGGCTAGCCTACCGAGCTAGTAACAGTTCCTGCAGATTAACAGTTTTCTAGTCTTCATTGTTTCAATATAGTCATAAAGTATAATATTGTGTAATGTGTAAATATTGTAGTAACAAGTTAGACCTGATAGACGTGTATTTCATTGTGTTCGTGTTCGAATAAGCACATAATATATAAAGTATTATTTGATCATCCCAACCTCGTAATCCCATCAGATGTAGATATAGAATATAGATATTCTACATATTTGATATTGTACATATTGATTCTGTATTCTACGTATTCGATATTTTCTTGATGCTGAGTCATATAGTTTCTGTATTGATCCTGTATTTTGCAGATTCTCTGTTTTACTGATACCGTATTCCATACATTCTTTATTCTATTGATTCTTTATGCTACATGTTTTTCCATGCTGTCGATTCTCTATACTAGAATGTATTTACTCAATTGATTCTCTACTGTACACAATTGTTATTTCGTTGATTCCTTATTTTACCGATTCTGTATTCAACTGATTCCCTATTGTCCTGATATTTTATTTTATTTTTAACTATAGATTCTATATTTTACGTGCATCATACTACAATCTGCATTCACTATTCCATTTAATATGTATATGTTATGTTGTATAATCCCCTTTTCATAATCCACATTTTCCATTTATGTCAGAGCAGACAATAGTGTTTACAATGATCACTGCCAATAGAGTTACACAGTACAACGACTAATTAATGACTACTACCATAATCGAAGTAATAATACATTTTAGAAAAAAGAAACTGCAATTCCTTACGAAAGAGCCTTGTGGAAATACTAGGTCTACGATCTGGACTTATTCGTGGCGCGAAATTCGAAAGCAGAGGACATCAAGAACCGGGAGACCGTTGAAATCTTATTGCGGGTGGTAATTCGCGGCACGCGCGACCTATTTGTCGGTTCCCGAAAAAAAAGGGGGACGGTGGCGGGGCTGGAAAAAAAGAGTGGGGGTGTAGATCGGAGGATTCCAGGGGAAATAAACGCGAGTCGGGACAGGAAGTCATTAGAGCAGTACGTGATGCAGCTGGAATCGCGGGGCTGCGAGACGAATTAAGATGAAATTTTTAAAGCGGTTCGAAATTCCGAATTCCTCGGCGGCTCTCGGCCCGTCGCGGGTGGACGAACGAGTGGCCCGAGGGTGGTAGGGGCGGAGGATCCGCGAGAAGTAATTGGGAGTCGCGGCGTCGGGCGCACGTAGCCCGTTTCCCTCTAATGGCGAAAGGGCTTCCACGGGCCGTTTCGCGCCGAGTTAATGTTTGTAGAGCAAGACGGCAGGAAGGACGACCGCAGGAGCATATAATGAGACGGCCGAGAAATATGGAGAGGCCGCGGAACGGTGCCAGGGAGGGACAGAGACCGACACAATGAGGACAAGTCGGCTGCGAGCAGGCGTAAAGGAGGGAAAAGAACCGGCACCCGAAATAGGACGAGATAAACTCTTGCAAGAACAACGGCCCCGTCGGGCGGGGGGGCAAGTTAACCGGCGGATCTGGAAATAGCTGAGACGATGAACAAGTGGCTGCGAGAAACAGCGCGTCACCTCGGAAATTCGTGACGCGAAAACAAGCCGAAGGAACGGAGCTGTTTGCGGAGCGCAGCCCATTGTGTCCGAAAAATATGCAGGGGCTGCTGCGAATTTCCGCTGCGTAATATAAAGAAGTTTCTATGGGAAAAAATAAGCGAAAGTGCGCGATGCGTCTTTTCTATAGGATGCTTCCTTTACGAGATAATAGAGCTTGTAGACTGGCCCGTCGCGGTAAATTTGAATTCAGTTTAACTGTAGAATAGGGAAGACAATAGAAAATTTGCGGTGCAGATATAATAGGGATTAATCCACGGGAAACTCTGGGATGAAACGGAAACGCGGAATGAATTATTTCCGAACTCGGCTTCGTGTTCAAGATAATATATTTCGAGGATTTACTTGATGCTGTTTTAAAATTGAATTACTTGCTTTTGATTTTATCGTAAAATATGTGAGGATGAAATTTACTTTCTGACCAATGGGGGATGAATCTATGGGAAATCCTACGTTACAAACGTAGAAGGAAATGTTTCCGATCGATGCTCCGTTTTCCATAGAATGCATTTTGTACCCTTTATTGACGCAGCTTTGAAATATAATTCCTTCTTCTCGATTTTATTGTAAAATACGTGGAGTTATGAGAAATTCTCAGGATAGACTTAAAGAGGGCGAACCTAAAGGAAATTCTACGTTGAAAACGTAGAACGAAGTTCCTGATGCTTTGTTTCTGAGACAATAACGTCTGACACGAGGGCTGATGTGTCGCGTTAATGAGAATTTCAACAACATCGATTACATCAAACGTGAGGCACCGCGCGAGAAAATTGGATTATCCATTTTCCACGCAGTTTTTCAAATAGTTTCCAACGCGAACGCATTGTTACGACAATTTGATAAATAAACTCGATTCTTCAGCATTTCACAAAAGCATGCGTGAAATAAATATTTCCTTCAGCCGACTGCAAAGAATGAAACTAGCCAGAAACTAACTGCAAAAGGTAAAGCTATCAACGTTTTTGCCCTGATCTATCACTTAGCAATCCCCCATTAAAATCAGAAAAAGTATCGTCGGCGTCCGAGCTGTTACGACGCAAAAGGGGTGAAATATTTCGCTGGGCACGCGAAAAGGATTACAACCGTGGGAGCGTTCCGCCGATAAGAAGCCCGTAACACGAAGTATGGCAAAAAGTAAACACGTGGAAAAACGTTCTGCTCGAAGAGAGAAAGCCGGGGAGGAGCAACGTCGAAAGGAAAAGACGTCTAACACCGGCAGTGGCAGCAGCAACGATAGCTGTTCCAGTCGGCGTTATTTGCTGCTGTTACTTAATTGCCACGGCACCCGAGCTCACACGTCGCTGTATAATTGTAGATGGGAGTGGGGGATAGCCGACCAGGCTGTACGGGAACCGTTAACGTAAATTGACGAACTCGTTTATAAAGCTGCTCCGAGACTGTCTACGGTCTATCTCGGTCTAGTGCCCGGTTACGCCCTCCTTTGACGAATTAATCACACCCTGGGAGCTCTTAGACGAGAGAGAAAGAGAGTGAGTGCGTGAGAGAGAGAGAGAGAGAGAGAGAGAGAGAGGGAGAGGGAGAGGGAGAGGGAGAGGGATAGGGAGAGGGAGAGAAAGCGAGAGCGAGAGATGGATCTTGGAAGACAGTTTAAGGGTTGCGATGGATCGCTTGCAGGCTCGCGAGAATCTCCTCGATTCGCGTAATCGCGTTAACCTACCTGGAATCTTCGTCGGACAAATTTCAAACGTCTCGTGAAATTTGTACTCTCGTGTCTGGCTATGGCGACCCCTGCGCGAATATTCAATCATCGAAGTTACTCGTCGGGATCGGGAGCGGAAGCCTATTCGCGAATTTCGCCGAGCCAAAGTTCGAGGGAGGCTTCCATTGAATTTATAAACAACCGGCTTCCAGGCTTCAGTCTTGCCTTCTTAACGCTTTACCGTCCGCACTTCTCGCGGAAATTTCTTCGCTTGGTGGTCCATCCTACAACGGAATTTTGCCTTTCGGTTACTTTATTTCCCTTTTTCAAATTCCGGGTTTTTCAATTTATACGGTTATTAATTTAGTATCCTTTTTACATCGCGCAATTACATTAAGAAATCGCATGTCGGCTAAATCGCTTTATTAGTGCAGTCAATCATAAAGCGATTTCTTCAAAATTAGTTTTTCCAATTTATGGTAGAGTAGCCAGACGGGCCGCGCCGGCCACTTGCTTGGGTTTCGTCCGGTGCTACGTCACTCCCTTCGGTTTTCCCGGTCCTACGTCACCGCGAGGCCCGGGCCCTCTGACTTCCCTCTCCACCTCACCGGTAACCAATCCGCGTTCGAGTGTTCCTTCCAAAAAAGCATAAAAAGGGCGGAAAACTTGCAATCTTTAGCATTCCATTTTTAGTATTCCATTTTTCGCAAGTATTATACATATTCTAACATTCGTCAGTATTCCGATCGTCGTTCGTATAACGACAGTTCATCTCACAACATAACACCGGAACATATTCGGTAGACTCGTGTATCGAAGTGACTTGTTTTTTAGAATACAATATTTATTTCAAGTTCAAAAGTGTGTCGCATCCTTCACCTCTCTACCAGCTCTATTACCTTAAGTGGTCATAGAGTATCGCGACTAACGTTGGCTTTGTAGAATCGAGGCTTTACAACCCTCGTAGATCGTTCATTTGGTCTCAGTGTTAGTTCGCGAAAAACACTTGGCGCCGGCAGCACTAAGTCAGATTATATCGTATGCCGTGTCTTTATCGTAAGGTTACCGGGAAATTACAAATTGTCAAGTTTTACTAATCTCATCGTTAGTTCCCACGAGTTTTCAATCCCGTCCCCCTATTTTCATCAAATTTCGGAGATATACATATGTAAATAAATGTAAAATTTGTCTGTCTTATATATTGCACGCGACACCGCCATTGTGTCGTCCAACGACATAGTGTTAAGAACACCGGCCTTGTTGTTCAAGGTAGATTCGTCTTGAATGAGTGATAAAAGGAGCTGATCTTTTCCACATGCAGCAAAACAGATTGCGAACGAGAATTATTTCTACTGTATTGTTTGATGAAGCACGTGTATCTATTTTTTCTGTAAAACCAGATTATGTATTTTACGTTTGAACGTAATTGATAGATGGAACAAGGATAATATGATAATGAAAGTGTCCGTCATTTTTCTATGATTATTTTTATTTGATTGATATTCAGTTCATTTTATCATACGAAACTTATATTTTTAACCAATTATTAGATGTAGACTGTAGAGGAGATTTAAAACTGTAACTTAAACCTAGTTTAAATCTTACACTTTTCAGTTCTATCCAGGACCACAGGATTCTATCGAGAAATTTTCACACTCATTGAGATCCTTAAGACTCGATCGAAGATCATATCGATGTTACTGTTTCAAATTTTTTAGATTTGATCTGGAACTACTAGCTTAGCCCTGTTATCCAAGGCTTAATATAACTTACTCTTTGCTTATGCCTTTCATGCTTGCTCTTGAACCAAACTGTACTTTAAACTTAGTTTATATCATTTTAACTGGTTCTAAAATCATATTAAAGCTCTTTTTAAACCTCTTTAAAACTCTTACAACAGAACTAGCTTAATCCTTACACCAAAATCTAACCTAGACCTTTGGAATTCTGTATAAAAGCATATCCAAGCTCTCACTCGTCAAGATTCCTTAACGAACCAAGAAAGCTGTACAAAACGACGGCCCCATTGATGTTGGCATCATCTATTTCCCGAATCCTAAAATACCGTGTCACAGCTTCCAAGAGACAGTTCCCCTAAATGCCTCAGCGCAGCCTTCGCTCCCAGCGACTTTTACAGTGAATCGAACACGCGATCTCCCTTTGCAAATATTCCGGGCCATAACTCGCAGCATCCCTTATAAAGTGGCAGGCCCCCAGACAAATGCGATTATCGAATTTGGAGAGGGTTCGATAACAGTCGATAGAAGTGATGGCTCCAAGGTCCCCTGTCTCCGAGGGTCGTCGATCGCGGAGCACAGGTGCTCGTCTGTCTCCTCGAGAGAAGGGCGGAATTCTCGGAGGGAGTCGAGCACAGCTCGTTTAACGACAGGCTGCCATATCGTGCGCGGTTGGCACGCGGCTATTATTATCTCTCCTGACGAAGAGCGCACCGCAAGATGCTCTCCGAAAGCGGATCGAGAAGTCTACGAGCAGAAGCTGCTGGAGGGTACTGAACGCGCGCTGACTATTAGACCATTCGTTTTTATCATCCAATCGAACACACCTGTCGGCCTCGGGGACAGAACCCCGCTATTCCTGCTATTGTTATTGCCCGCAGCCGTGGGACGTTCACCTCTTATCGGGCCGCGACGCATAAATGCATCGTTAATGCACCAAGGCGGCGAGCGGAATACTGCGGGACGTCGCTCGATGAATTATTGTCGAGCAATCTTTACGTTTCCGTCGTTTCTCTCGGCCTTGACGAGCTCTCTCCCTGTGGGGTTCCCGTGATTTGCGTGAAGAGAGACAAGAGGTTTGTTCGAAATTGGTTTTCTTTGATAGAACGGGGGATACGACGTTTGAAGTATCGTACGATTGTAGCGTGTTTGATAAAAGTGGTCTGATAATAGGAATTAATCTCTTCAGGGATGAATTTTTATAGTAGGGAACAACCTATTGGGATGTTCAAAATCAGAGTCATTGCGTTTTTTTCCGATAGATGGCTATGTCCGCGATTATTTATATCTGAACGTGACGCGAATGTCAAATGTTCACGCGTGTTTTGTTTTTGATACTTAACCTAAAAAGCAAACAAAGGTTGACACGATTTGGTTAAGTTTTGTACTTGCAATCGTGATTCAAACATGGAGAATTTTGAAGGGCATATTCGCCATATATCGCTTTATTTCTTTAAAAAAGGGAAGAAAGCAACTGAAGCAAGGGAAGAGTTGCGTCAAGTTTACGCAGAGACGCCATTGAAAAATGTCAGTGCCAGAACTGGTTTGCCCGATTCCGTGATGGTGACTTTTCAGTTAAAGATGCTCATTGCTCCGGTAGACCTACCGAAATTGACGACGATAAAATCAAAGCATTGGTGCAAGCAAATAAGCATTCGACGGTTCAGGAGCTTCCTATCCCTCTAAAAGTGTCCATTGGAAGTGTTCATGGCCATTTGAAATCGCTTGGCTTCGTAAAGAAGTTCGATGTTTGGATACCGCATGAGTTGAAAGAAATTCACCTGACGAAGCGCATGAACGTCAGCGATCAACTCACCAGACGCGAAGAAAACGATCCATTCTTGAAGCGTATGACCGCGGGTGACGAAAAATGGATTGTGTACAACAATGTCAGCAGAAAAAGAAGTTGGTGTAGACTGGATGAAGCACCGGCAAGGCAAGCAAAAGCAGACATTCACCGAAAGAAGGTAATGCTGCCAATCTGGTGGGATTGGAAGGGACCAATCTTCTATGAGCTGCTCCCAAAGAATAAAACGATTAATTCCGATGTCTACTGTGAGCAGCTACAGAAATTAAGTGATGCCATTGTACAGGAACGTCCCGAGCTTATCAATCGGAAGGGTATAGTGTTCCTCCACGATAATGCGAGACCACACACAAGTTTGGTCACTCGGCAAAAATTGTTACAGCTTGGTTGGGATGTGCTACCACATTCACCGTATAGTCCAGATCTTGCACCATCAAACTTTCATTTATTTCGCTCCTTGCAAAATTCCTTGAATGGTAAGACGTTTGCGTCTGACGACCTCATCAAACAGCACCTTGACAAGTTCTTCACAGAGAAAGACAAGAAGTTTTATGAACGCGGTATTATGAAGTTGCCCGAGAGATGGCAGAAGGTCATCGAACAAAACGGCCAATACATCAGTGATCAATGTTCATTACGTATATTAAATAAACGTACTTAAAAATAAAATGAAAAAAAGCGCAATGATTTATTGAACAAACCAATATTTAATTGTTTCCTTCTTATTTATCATCAATCTCATTTCATTCAATAAGGCTTTCTTAGTATTGCTGAGAGATAATGCAGCGAATAGTTTTTCAACTGAAGAGGTTAAACGTCACAAGATTTATTAGAATTTTATAGACAGCGAAGCTTGACTTGTTTCGTTTTTATTTACTGAATAATTTCTCACTTTCGAAGTATGTTACATGTAGCACTTAATCAAAATTAGATCAATTGAAGTTGATTACTTTCACCTTTTATTCTATAATCAGAAATCAAAACAGAATCAATCAAAGAATAAAATGAAACCGTCTTTCTTTTAGAATTCCCAAAATATATAACTTTGTCATATTTAATTCACTTTATTTTTCTCCTTTATTTACTCTATTGTCTCTATTGGAATAACTTATTACAATCAAAACGGAATCATTTGAATAAATAGATATAATAATGCGAAATTCCGATGAATTGTTTGGCAGGTTCTTGAAGGTAAAACCTTTGAAAGATGACACAGGTGGCATTGATCGAAATTTACATAAATACTGTTAAGAATCTGTAAGTATGACTATATGTACAAAATATACGATTCGTAAATAAATAATTCTATTGGAGTGCAATTTATCGCCATTAATCATCGACACAAAGAATTTATAATATTAGATCGATTGGATCATATAAGTATGGTATCTAGGTCAATATTCAATCTCCGACGGAATTTTTGCGGACACGATAAGTCACGTTTATATTCTAGGAACTTGGAAATGACATGCTTAAGAGAAACTTGTGACCAGCACCGATTCTATTCCGCGTTCGACTTCGAAACTCGAATCTACCCTGTACAATCTCTAGATTGCCGACTTTATACATATATTTATGATAGAACCGGATAGATGTGATTTGATTGAATAGAAGGATTGGAAGTGTTCGAGAATATCCATATACTATTTTCAGTCTATTAAAGTTATTACTTCATTCCAATTTCTTGATATAGAATCGATATAGAAAATTTTGAGTGAAAAGGCTGAGATAAAAATTGAACGAACATCTCATTTCATTTCCAAATATATAAACATCCTTAGGAAATCCTAGGAAAGGATTTCTGTCACTGATAACTGCTACGAATGTCTACAATAAAAACAAGCTTTTGAATCAGAATTTTCATTGTCGATAATGATTATTAATAACGAACAAAATTTTCCATCAATTGTAATTGTTAGCTATGAACAAAAATTTAAATCTCTCCATCACATGATTTTTTCAACAAACTCTTTTCTATTTCGTGATAAATAGTTTCAACTTGAATAGTAAATACGAATTTCTTATACCGGTTCTTACCACAGAAATTTTTGAAACAATTGTTATGAAACTCAAGCCCTTGGTTTTAATAACCCCGACAATTTTTCAAACATCAGAAATTTAACGCACGGATAGTTTCTGCAGCCACTGTACCCGAAGCAATATAAAAATTCTAAAGGAATTTGCAAATGCGCGGTGGAAGAAAAGAAATACGCCAGCGCCACGTAATTCTCGCAAGCTACCAAGCACGTTGGGTTTCGCTGCATATTGCCACCGTCTCGAACGACAGGACACAAAATCGAAATATGTAAAGTGCAGCTCGCGTTCTTTCGAGATGGGCAGAGGGGTCGGGATTGTTTCCGGTATCTGGCGGTTCGAGAACTTAGCGTATCGCGAGTCCGTGATTTTTCGACCTCGGTATCGGTATCCCGAGACTGGTTGTTATTCCAGACAACTCAGATATAGCAGATTAGGGAAGCCGCGGAATAGAACTCCGAGTCGGAATATTGGATCACACGGCCCGTAATCGATTCGAGGAAAACGGTTTACGATCGACACTGCTCGCTGGCAACGACGACCGATTGATTTCGAACTTCGCCCACGGGAGCTCGCTTTTTCCGTGAATCCCGGGCACCGACAATTCCTCGGCGAAATCTGCATTCGTCCAATTTATTAGAAGAATGATGGGCCAGCAATTATTCATTCACTTTTTAAATATTCCGTTCCTTTCCCTTGACACAGCAATGCAGAATATTATTTCTGTTTCCTGTAATCGTTGCGACAGTACTTTCTTGAAAACTGTTTGGAACATTCGTATATTTTTGGATGTTTTAAAGACATAATATAAATTGTTATTGTTACGTCTGGTTTCTGACAGTTAATTTAAATTTTCACAAGTTTCATTGAAGTCTATAGAAAGATAGTGTATCTAGCATACGTATACGTATACGAAATTATATTAACAAGAATGTTGAAGAAATTGCCGAATAAAACTGTACATGACTATTGTCATTTATATTTTGGTAAAATATATCCGCCGTTTAAGTATTAATAATTAATTTAGACATTTCAGATGATCGTAGGTGAAGATGAATCGTGGCTCGAATGTCACTTTTAATCATCATGTATCAAATGGAATGATTATAAAATTGTAAAAAGAAATAACCAGTACGGTTACAGTTTTAACGTGTCGAAAATATTTGTTGCAGTTTCGTATTGAAAATCGCAACAAAGTTCCTGACAAATACAACTGAACGCTGCGCACAGCGACGGAGATCTAATAGCGGTAACGTGTCGATCAAACGGCATTACACAATATTAAAAAGTTGCCGTGCCTGGAATTGGTGACCCGCACACTTTAAAGACCCACGACCGTACAGCGAGCAGTAACTTACACTTCGTGTAATTTTAATTTGACAGCGATTAAGGTCGACAAGTTGCAGGCTCGTGCTCCAAAAGCCTGGGCAACCATTCTCGTAAATTTTACACACAGGGGGTAGCTGCCGCGCTACCTTTCTACGCAAATAAGGACTGGTAAGAGCAACGATGCCCTGGCGTAAAACTACACCGTGGCAATAAACGCCTTAGCCCTTCGTCCACCCCCTATCTCAACCGTGTTCATCTCCTAACCCTTTATGACACATAATTTCTGCAGCGTTAACGAAAGTACTTTATTGTTAACAATTCCTTCTAGAGAAGCGTCAACGTCGGAGATGTATTTTTCAAATTGCTGACGCCAGTTTCATTCCTATTTGCGATTATTGCAACGACGAACTTTGACGGAATTATCGTGAAAGTTGTCCGTGCGTACGAATAAAATTCTTTGCGGCGACTGTAGAATTCAAATATTTTCATTTACTAAGAAATAGATACTAAAAATTTCTTCTTTGTGCAGTTACTGAAGCGGAAATTAGTGATTCAAATTATTTTTTACATTTGACAACAAGAGTGGAAGATAAAATGATACTAGACACATTTAGACGTAACGTACGCATGGGACTAAAGTTGGACCATGTAGCGATAGATCTACACTTTTCTGAGTTGTTTAACACTTAACTGGACTGCCAATTACTATCAGTTATTGTTTCGGCAGATATTGCATATTTCCAAATTAGTATGGTAAATTAAGTTTGCCTTGAAACATTGCAAGGATGCTGCATCATATATGAAATAAAATATACAAAATGAATATATTATATATACAAATGCAAAGTGATTCATATGTGAAATATCCACATTTTTTAAATATAAATGTTAAGAATAATCAAATATTTATGTAGGATACCGCGAGTATCATGAGTCGGTAAATAGATCAGCATCGCGCGCGATTGTCGAATCAAGAAACAAAAAATGTGAAGAGCAAACACGCGGTAGAGGATCGCTTCATTGTTAATTAATCGTGATCAATCAGAGCTTGCGGAAGGATCCAACATATAGTAATCGCCATTTCGATTTGTATCTCTCTTCCTCTCTCTTTTCATAATTATTCTATCAATATTAAAAAGGTGCTTTTCGTTGGTAAGGTTTTGCGATATTGCAGACGTAAATTTTTAAAACTCGATCCTACATTTATTTTATTCTCAATTCTTGTTCATTTTTTGATAAAAAAAAATGCGCGCTATCGAGTAAAAACTTTTAGCCTGTAGGCATTCTATATTTTAGTGGCTTGTAGGGTGAAGCAGGATTTTCTGACAGTACGACGATATGTTCATCGTTGTCGGTGCATTACCAGAGCTGATAATTATAAGCGATCGGCTCGAGGCAATTCTTCGGTGAACGAAAATGTCGATGATTACGAGGCCGACGGAGAAATCATCGAAACGCGGATTAAACGCGCTGGGGGAATATGGCCTGGCGATCTGGGTTCCAGGAAATAAATGTAAAAGCAATATCCGGCGATGCCCGACCGAATAAATGATCGCGTGAAAATTCGGCAGGAGCGGAGGAGGAAAAACGGCTGGGATTAAAAGCAGGCGATACAACGGGAATAGGTGGCACGGTCACGTTAAATATTTCGCGATGCGCGTTTACCTCCTCGCGCGTTTCATAAAAATTAATCCCGGGGGCTGGGAAAGGGAGGCGGGGCCGACCGCATGAATGATCGATGAACAGCGATCCGAGGTTCTCGCGGAAAGGTTTCATAATGATATTGGCACTCGCCGCGAACGGCTCAGCTCGGGTATTAGCGAAATGTTTGTCCGCCGTTTCGGACCCTCATCGGCGATGATTAAAACGTTGCGGGGCTGCCCGATAAATAATGTAGCAACAAGCGGAATGCTCCGTATCGGTTCCAGTCCGACGTTTTTCCTACCGTTGCTGCATTCACTTAAAATTTCATCGCTGTTATTTTCGAAGCGAACGGCGCAATTTTTGTTGAATGTAACCTGCTGCTAATTTTGTTTATCGTGCGCGTGATCGGGACCGTGTATAGTGCCGCGACCCAATGAATCATGACGATTCTACCTACATGATCCCGATGAAATACGTTTGCTCTCCGTGAAAATTCATTTCATATTTTTTGGAGGCTGCAGATCAGTTTTTTTTCGACCGTGTTGTTTATGCGCGTTGCACGATATTCAAATATGAGAAATTACTTCGTGACATAAAATCACACGGCTATCATTCTGTACTGTCGGCGAAACAGAACACGTGCACACGCGTTTCTTAATTGCATACTCCACGGTCGAATAAAATATAACCCAATGAAGAACCTTGGATATTTCATTTTTATCTTTCTAATCGTTTCATGAAAATTATCGCAAAAGGCGAGATACACTACAATTCGCAAACTTGTTTTTTTCGTCCCATTGTGAAATTCGTCGACTACCAAATGTTTCTGGAAATCCTTTAATATGACCAATTAAAAGTTTTATATCTAACATGTCAATATACTGTACTAACCCTAGGACACTTAACCTATTAGATGATTTATGGTCTGTTCATTGGGATGGTTATTTGATGTCCATGTAAAAAGAAATGTTCTTTTCTGTGTGAGGCGCTGTTGAACAATATATTTAGCTACCTATTAATACAAAACTAGAATATAAAGAGTTATTAAAAGAACGTTGTTCGAACAAAAATATACGTCTGAAATCTCGTGGACAATGTTTGACACCTTTCTAACCCGTTAGACACCGACAATCAGTCACTAAAATCCCCACATAGTTAAAGCAATTCAATTAATTGAAGCAAATCTAGAAAGTTAATATTTACCATAGGGAGTGGCATTAGAATTCTTTTGCATCCGAAACATTCTAGTCAAATTCAGTATATTCAAATATATTGCAATAAAAATGAATTTTCAGAATTGGTCAGAAATTAGAGTTACCCATATTTGACTGACGCAGCGCTGAACGTGTTAACCCCTTGCCGTATTATTTTTTTCATAGTTACAAGGTTAAGCACTTTTTCTACTGTAATCATTTCTTAGAAGAAAATGGAAAAATATTGATTGAGTTTGTCTGCATTTACTCAAATGGTTAAATACCGACGAGAATAGGACAGAATTTTATTCTGGCTCAAGAGAACGGAATAACATTTATGCTTAATAAAATATTAACACGTTCGTCGCCGCGGCACCCATATCTGGGTGACATTAATTTCTGACCAATTTTGAAAATTTATTTTTATTGCAATATATTCGAGCAAAATGAATTCGACTATGATTTTTCAGATGCGAAAGAGTTCTATTGTCGTTCCCTGTGATAAATGTGAACATTTTAGTTTTATTTTAATTAATTAAATTGCTTTAATTATGTGGGGATTTTAGTGTCTAATTGTCGGCGACGAGCGTGTTAATAGAAACACGGCAAGGGGTTAAACATGCTGAGGTTCGTGAACTGTGGTAAAATTACGGAACACGATTGATCACATTGTCGTCGCAGCTCGAAGAAACGCACGTGTACGGCAAGCCTAAAGCGTCAAATTGGCGACAATGGAATCATCTCCGTCGACGAAACGCCGAAGATAAAAACTGCGCGTTAACACCGCCGAGATTCCCGGGAAACGTATCTCGACGTTAAAGATCCGTAAATAAATGCCGACGATGCCGGGCGCGCGAGCACGGAAATATAATATCCGGGCCGATCTCTCGTCCCTGGTCTTTTACCAGCGGATATTTACGAGAGTGTGCGCCGCGGGGGCGGGCGGTGTTCTCGCGCGCGTTCTCAGCGGACCGTTTGTTTCCCAGCATTTACCGGCCATCGGACCTGCTCATTGTTACGAGCACCGTTTCTCAGGATTTAATCTATAATTACAGCCAGCGGCGCTGATCGACCAAGTGGACCGACAGGACAGCTTACGACCGTCTGGGATCCTTCTGAAGAAATTGCTCGAGCTCTCCCGCTGAATCTTTTGCTATTAACATTTGACCGAATTCTTGATAGGAATACCTGCGCGCTAATAGTAGTCGTCGTGTCCGCGCGGACCGTATACGAAATGAAGGACATGTACTCTCGACTCTGCGCTAATTTGCGGACGATCTTAAGTTTTATGGGGTTGTCTCTAACTATTCGGATGCCCTTCTAGTTCAACATGATTTAGATAGACACTCCATGTGGCGTACTTGGGTAGGGTAGTCGGTTACTGCGGCATGACCTATTGCTGTGCCTTTGGGTTGTTTTCGGCATAATTAACATATACTTATCGATTAAGATATTAAACTGTTTTATTCTCCGTTTTAATTCAAAGTAACACGAGATGTTGAAGAAGTGTTCCATCCTGTACCCAAGTACATTCTTGCAGCAAATCAGCAATTTGCAGACATGTTTAGTAGAACTTGTTGAGAAACACCCTTATTGGAAAAGCTTCTCGATTTCATACCCAATTTTATTAACACTAAAATCAGCCGCACTGGTCAATATGAACTTTTCTCACATTTTCTATTTTAAAATCGTTGAAACAGGAGAGACTCTCTCTTAAGAAACTTTTACATAAATGCCCCCAGTCAAGCTTACATTATAATAAAAAGATAAAGTCGATATTGTCATTCGTACAAATCCGCTCACGTGGGTGACTTATAGAGCTCGGTAGGTTTAGTGTTAAAAAAAAGTATTCAGTGCTTCATGTTTTAGCGAACATGTGGGGATCGACTGGTTCATGTTAACAATCTTTGCGATTCACCTAGTTTTTCCAGCATGAATCAGTTGCTGGGTGGGCAGATGGAAGATGCTACGATGGCTGGAGGATGTTACAGCAGATGTAGGATGCTATAGGAGCTCGAATATCAAATGCGGAAAGGTGGATAAGGATGCAAGAGTTCGAAAAGGGTGTTTCGCGTGGGTGGTTGCCCGTGTGCAAGCTAGGGGTAGTTAGCTGGTGCTCGGTGGTTGCAGGGTGGTGACGCGGGTCGGGATCGATCCAGGGACCGTGGCATCATCCTCCAACCGTCAACGACCGACTCGACCTAACCCACCCACGCAGCCTCTTTCTCGTTCCTAAGCAGCCGCCTCGCTATCGCGCTAGTCTTCGCCTTATGGAACTCCTCTATCACCGGAAAATAAAGCCTGCATACCCACCGCTCCTCTGCTCGGAGCCTGCTCAAGGAGAGGTTTCCGCGTGCGTCGAGTCGTTAAGGATCGAATCGGACGAGCGACGTACGAGAGACCACGAGATGAGATTGAACGTCCGAGACGAGCCCTCACCCCCCTCTCTCTCTCTCTCTCTCTCTCTCTCTCTCGGCCTTGCTCTCTCCTCGAGAGATCCGCGGATTCGAGGTGGAATGGACTCCGGTCGTAAAACCGAGATCGAATTAATCGAGATCTCAAATATGACCGAACACCGCGGACGCGCTCGAGTATTATCGTCGTGTTGACCCCTGCTCACGCAGTCTTGATTCGAAGATTTGCGGATCATCGGGCCCTGCAGCGTTACATTCTCTACTCGGATCCCCCAGGGATCCTAGGGATTGCTCCTGAAGATTCGCGATCATGATCGTTTCGGAAAATCCTTCCACTGAAGCGTCCCAATCATCGAGAAATCCTTTCATAGGTGGTCGAACTTTTACCTCATAGTGTCTGCAGTTGCTGTTTCATTCGCAGTTGCTGTTTTTGATATCGCTATAGGATAGTGGAGACGATTACTGTAGGTTTACAAATTACTGTTCCCTTATTTCGTTTTCGAGCGTAAATATTTAAGTATATTTTTCGAATAAAACAGAAAATTTGTTAAACGACCAACGA
>NC_135778.1:21482697-21484725 GCF_028453695.1 Augochlora pura | reverse complement strand
TGACATTTCGGATTAGCCGGTTTACAGCACGTCCCAGCTGTGGGCTTGAAAATGCTATTAGACAGTTCTCTTAGAAATCTTAACTTCATGACACGTAATGGTTATTGAGGAAGACGGAAATGAAATTAGCATGCTTCTGGTCGCCAGATGTAAAAAGGGTCTTCTTCTCAAAAATAACCTTCCTCGCGTCCGTGTCATAAACCACATCGGCAGAAACTTCAGGTGATTGTTCCTTCGGGACGAAACAAGTACCATTATAGTTCCACAGCCCCACTGCTGTTCAGAATCTAATTGTCTCTGTCTCTAGACAAACTAAGCACGGTTTCGATAAGAATACACTAGCTCCCGCCACGAACCGATCTGGTCGATCAACAGAACTGCGTGACAAAGAGATCGTCCGAGGGCTGCGGGGGGCGTCAAAGCCCAGGACGAGTGGCGATTGTACCGGCTCGCCGGCAGACCTGTGCTCTTCCGTTAGCCAACTTGTCATCTCCGTGCAGCGGGTACATCGGATTACGAATGGAGTTCCGATGCGTTCGGCGTCAGGACCCTCTGGACACACGACAGCCGGAGAATACCGTAATACGTGGGACACGCGGACGGTCTCACGGGTCGACTGTCAAATAGTTGCGCCGCCGGTTTCCCTTACCCGTGTACCACTTGCGAATTCCTGTTTGCCTGACCTCCTTCCGGATGGTGATGCCGTTATTATGCCCGTAATTCGTCGAAGAGGGTTGCCGGCAATTCCTCCTGGGCTTAGGCCGACGACTCTGAACCGGGTCCCGGATCCCCGATAGCTCTTCAAAGCCACTCTGTAAGGACAATGATTACTGCTGTTTGGACCTCTGTGCGGTTCCGTCCTCGAAAATACCCTGGCAATCAATTATTCCATCGACGATGCCCTATCACTTTTCTTCGATCAATTCTCTGTTCTAATCCTTTGAGAACGAATGTCGATGTAGCGACGATGTTCGAGTTGTATGCCTTATTTCAGAAGTTGAGAACATGTCATTTAATTACGTATGCAATAAAATTAGTTTAATCTACTTTGACAGATAATTTTGTTCTTTGGAGAATATATTATTAGTACATTAAAAATTCCTTGTTCTCGAGGGATTCATTATCTGCGATGTCAGGAGGTTGTATTCAATCAAAATTATATTCATTCTTTTCCTTTTTGTTTTTAGTATAGCTATTGGGTTGGCAACATAAAGATTGCGGATTTTTACTTTAAGAAGTAAAATTAACAATTTCTGCTTAAAAATATAACTTCGTTCAATTAAGCAAACCAATTTAGACATTGTTTTTTCCTCAACACTTCATTCCCATATACGGTTCATAACTTCTTGTGTGCTTACGATGCGTTCTTGGCTTTTCGGAAATAATATAATAAAATATGTCTCAAATGTGCGCCTCGTTCATCCTTTTTCAAACTGGCATAAAAACGAAACTAAATAACTAATCGATAAAATTGTTTCACTGAATTAAAGGTGGAAGTCCAAACAACAAGAAAACAATATAGAATTAGTGATTTGAACACGTTGACAAAACAAAAAAATAAGACAAAATCCTTGACAAAAATCTATTGACAAAATCCGCAATCACATGGTCGCCAATCCAATATGTTGCTGTTTGCATGAACACGATGAAAAAGACAATTGCATATTTCATTCAGTTTGATGTAACAATATGAAGCTATAAATTGTTCGTATAAAATGTACACGAGTAAATAAATATATCATTTCTCACCTTTTTATAAAAATGCATCTACCTCGAACAAGAAAATGGTCGACTTTCGATCATTTCGATAGTGCTATTATTAAAGACAGTGTTAAAGAAATTCAATTTTGTTGAAAACTAATCTGCAGACTTTATATACAGGGTGTGTAACACTTGAAATATCGTTCGTGCTACAAACTTGTTCTTTGATATGACCCCATAAATGAAAATCTAAAAGCGTGAGGTCTGGAAATCTTGATGGCAAACGTATCTTACCATTGCGGCCGATCCAACAGGAATAATTGTTAT
>NC_135778.1:21474661-21482197 GCF_028453695.1 Augochlora pura | reverse complement strand
AAAAAAATTTAATGAGTCAAAGCACGTTAACTGCTCAAGAACTGACATAATACTGAAGAAAGACGTGAAGAGTTTTACACAGAGTTCGCTATAGTCACGTGAAGGCATGTTATGGTTCCAGATTCGTATGACGTAGGGTTTACATATCATTCAGAATTTTCGAGCCATCTTAACTACACAATGCGGAATTAAAGATGGCACACGCGTGCTATCTTTTTGTTTGGGAGTATAGTTTACGAAACATTTATCCTATTAGTGACGCCATAGTGATAAGATAGACATGGGCTAGTACATACAATTCCTGACGAAAACATTAAAATCGCAACAAACCACTGGCCACGTGGCCCTCGGCTCGTACCACATGCAACGCAAAATTGTCCGATGTCGATACAATAATCCTATGATATAATCGAAAAAAGGAATCATCGATGTAAAGAGCACTTTAAACACGAAAAATCGCAGTCGACAATCATAGAAAATAATTCGGGGACGCATTTATTCGCGACGAGTCGACACCGATTCCAGCCGATTCTAGCCGATTCCAGTCGATTCCAGCTGATACTTCCAGTCGACTTGAGCACTCGTCGTATCGACGATCCGTCAGGGAAGAACATCGTCGATCCTCGATCCGTCCACTCGAGACCACTCGACTTTCGGATCGGCCTCAGCACTCGCCGGAGCTTTTCATCGGTCTCGACCGATCGATCGGCGCTTTTGTTTGCCCGGCATCATGCGATTGGTCGCGCGTAAGCCATCGGCGCTCCTGCAATAGGCGAATTGATCCTTTAAGAACTGCCAAATAATCGTACGACCATCCGCCGGGCTGGCTCCAGCCTGGCTCGTAACATTGGCCGACGTGGTTTCCAATGGAATCGCCCAATATATTCTAATTTCTTGCGAACGTACATCAAGTTCGACGGTTCATTGTGCTGTAACGGGACGGGACAAGAAGGACGAGCCAGCCCACCACCCTCTGTTTGGGTCGCTCTCAGTCGCCGATCGATCGGATCTGCGTCTTTGCAGCATTTTATACAGCAGTTGAAATCGTAGCTAGGCTTTTTCGTGGAAGTGGACGAACAATTGGGGGATTGAAACTTGCGTATTTTGTTAACGAATTCGAAGAGGGGAGAACGTCGACTAGATTGCGGATTTGATACATTTACGACGAAAAATAGTAGAAGAAAAAGGAACTCTAGGGAGATTTAAGGAATTTGAGAATGTCGGTGTACAATTCTTAATTTTTTGAGATTGTCGGGGGGGGGGGGGGGGGGGGGCGAAGGAAACTTTTAATCGATTTCTGCTTCTCACAAGATTATTTTAAAAAGAATTTCTCAAGTTGAGTGAAAGAAATTGCCGGTTTCATTCGTTTGCTCTTTAATCACGGTTTTATACATTTACGATTAAAATGTAAGATCATTAGAAAACTTAACCAACACTGTCACGTTATTTTCCTCTTATTGTTAGAGGAAGAAATATATTTCTATCATAATCGCTGTAGACATATACGATGCATCTTTGTATTAAGATTTACAGTCTAGATATCCGTGTAAAGAGCATAGCTTCCTGCGAGCGAAGAGCATGACCACCAATAAAAATGGTAACAATTTAGCAAGATATTTAAACACTTACAAGCAACGATTAAGCTACGGATTTTATGCAAAATATGAATCGTCTTCACTAATCCCAAGATGTAGAATTGGCACTAATGCAAACATATATTCAAAATTTTATAAATCTTTCACATAGAAATAGATAGAATAGAAACATAATAATGTTTCTAACCATGATACAGACCACTACTACAAAAGACAAAGTACGAAACGGAAAAGAAAGATGGCAAAGTGTTTGATTAAACATGTTCCGTCCTGTGTATAGGGCCCCAAGGACGATCTTCAAACAAGGATGGCCAATTTACAGTTTATGATGCTAGTAATGGTAAAAAGCTATTTTTGAGGAACCGAAGCATCAAGTAATTTTAATATTTCGTACGAAGCATGTTTTAACGGTTTACAATCTCTTGTTTTCGGCCTCAATAGCGAACGCTGGCATCATAAACCTCGGGGATTTCCAAAGGGCTCCGCGGACAGAAGCCTGAAGGCCCAAGGCAAGCTCGCGACCGTTCCGCGATTTTTACGGTACAATCAGACCTGGAGGAAATCCCTGTAAAACGTTGCTAAACCACCCCCTACCACAGAGTTCCTTCCTATTCCCTACTTTAGACATTTTTCCATCTCTACCAAATTCCTCCTGCGACCGAGCTTTCGTAGAAGCTAGTGCGACGACGGAATATTAGAATCGTTTTTACATCGCAGACAGCAAATTTAGAATCGTTCTTGCATCGAGGTAGCAAGTTCAAGGAATCAGTAATCTATTACAAATCGCGACGTTATTATATCGAGATTAGCTACAACTGCAGCCAAGTCCTTTTGTAGCTAAGACCACTTCTGTACAAAGTGTAAATGAACGGATTCTCCGGAGTTAGACTTACAACCTTTCTTCGTTAAACGGTCATAAATCCAAGTCGCCAATCGAGGCGAGCGATACGACACCACAAAACAGTAACGAATTCAATATATGAGTATCGAAAATCTCGCAAAGCACTATGGGTATGGAAAAATTCGTCGAGAACACATGCATTTTTCAAGATCCGATAGCATCCCGAAGGTTAAATTCGCAGGGTCTGGAAATCGATCGGTGAAGGACAAACGCGAGGTCGACGAGCAAGTTCATCGATTCTCCCGAATCCAAGAATCTCGTCGTCGGCGGGGACATTTTCAGCGGCGGCAGTAAAACAAACGGTAATCCACGAGGCTGTAAAAGAAGAGTGGCGCAGGCTTCAAGGAGCCGAGCCAGAAGGGCACGGGGCAAAGGGTTCGGGGGACAAGGAAGATCAAGCCTGGGACGATGATCCGGTGCCCGACAAAAATACAACTGGCCGTGATCCGTGGATTTACGAGCGCCGCGAATGATTCGACGCGTCGAATTACAGGAAGGGAATGTAAAGCGGGTTAACCCCCGGGCCGTTGGGTCTCGGAAGGGGCCGAATAAATCCGAATTAACGCGGCCCGGGAGAGTATCCAGAAACCGCGGGCCGCGATAATGTAACCCGCGGGTAACGACTTCCACCTACAGCATACGCTGTTCTCGTAAAATTCCCCTTTATAGCGGCGCTACGTCACAGTCGAACACGATACGGGAGTGTACAGGCTCGTTCAGCCGTGGTGACTTTGTGCTGAGTCTTTTGATACCCGTAGGGAACTCCTGAACACATTTTATACTGAGGTTAGGAGAGAATTATAGGGAAATCTTTTTTACATTCCGAGTTGTAGAATCGGGTTTTTCAACTTTTCGTATCGGATTTCGCAATTTTTGGACAAGGTATCACGTTTTCTCTTGGTATCAAATTTAGCTTGTGTTGGAGAGCACTCCTTCAGTTTTTATTTTAGCTCTACAATGTCCGAAAATTCTCACGGAAATATATTCAAAAATCTGTTTAAAAGATACCCTTCAGAATCAGGTTATTTTTCTGAGTTTTCAATTCAGATTTTTAATTTTTCGACATGACCTCAAAACAATAATTATCTAAACTTTGTTACGTACGGAGATTTTCTCCCGACGTTTTCCTTTCCTTCTTGAGGGCATACGCTAGATAACGTCGGCGGTGAACACGGTCCTTTCGTCCAACATTAGAATATTTAATCAAACGTATAGGCGCGAGTTCAAGAAGGGTCACGCGTCCCCGATTCACTGTATCATCCGCGGTATGATCCAGTCCTCATTACCAAATTTCCTAGTTCAGCCGCATATAAAAGGGCCAAGATTTTTCTCCTCATTGGGAAGTTTCAAATCAAATCGCGAAACGAGACGGGCAGTTTTCAAGTCAAATCGTGGTGCGAGACGTAGCAAGATCGAGCCGAGTTTGCCTTCGAGCAATAGTTAACCCACGCCGACTTGGTGCGTAAACCAAGGAGCGTGTCTTAGGACTATCGTGAATCGTACACTACACTTGCACACTTGTAATAGACTAAAGTTGTTAAATTATATTAGTTTTACTTGCAATTCAGTGAACAAGTTATTTCATTCCATTTTCCAGTTCGAGTCAGTTATTGGTAACGATCCCACAAAGATACACCTTTGCCGCTCGAGGTGTATCGATTAATATTTATTTTGAACTTACGAGGTAAAATTAGAATCAATCCAAAACTCATTTACCTCCGACCACGTGTGCAACTGGCCCTCGGCTCGTAACAACTTAAAATAATAACTTTCTAAATAATATTTATTTAATACTTATTATATTATTATGTTATATTGTTATATTATATTATACTATATTTATTGTATTATAAATATTAACCATACAAATCAAGTATATTACTTCGAATATTACGCTCAAGCAATAGAAGTTTTCAAGTTTGATTTTCCAATTTTTTGATGCGATGTCGAGTCTTCTTTCGAAATAATAATCGACATTTCTGAAAAAGAACTTTTCAATCTTTAATTTCGATTGAATAGCATTGATAAACGACTTCGCGAGCACATTCCAAAATCGGACTAAAATTATTCTTTACGATGAAATTCAGTATTCTCTTCAACCAGTCACTTTGTATAAACGAATTTTGTTTCTTTTTCCTACAGTATTCTTTCCAAACAAAAGTGAAGAACATTATTTTATTAATATGCTATAGCTGGAACGAAATTTGGAATGGTGCGTGTCTTAAATGTGAGCTGAAGCTCTTCTAAATTCTGCAAATAGGGAGCATTGTGCCTAGGTAAATCCAGTTGATGGGAACGTGCAGGTGTCTTCTCCTTCGACATTCTTCTAGGAGCCACGATAACATCATACGTCTTCGTGGTATAATTAATCATCATGCATCAGCTTGATCCTCCAGCCGACGTTCCACTGGGAACTATGTTTCCGCTCTAAAAGTTTGCATTTGTAAAATCGATTTGAATGTTCGCGTATTTGAAAGTTCGATAGTTTCCAAAAAATTTCTAACGAATATTCTTCGATAAAGTCTGGATTTGATATCCCGAGATTAATTGCTGAACCACGGTTGCAACCCCCTCCACAGAAAATCAATGATTCCAAATGAACGTTCCCAGATATTTTCTGAATATTAAATCCTACGATCAATTACCGAGCTGTGATCACAACTGTTCAACTTCCGTTTCGAAAGTTGCCGGGTTAGTTCTTCGAAGAAATCAAATTTTAAAGAAAGTTTCGCGTAAAAGCGATATTACTTGATCTTCTTCTTAAGAAGTATGAACAAATTTACACTTAAGTAGTTAGGGATCAAGAATATAGAACCGAGTTCGCGGCGGAGCTCAGTAAATGGCGCCGCCATTCACAAATGCATTGCGGACAATAAATTCTATTACGAAATTCCGACGGTAATCTCAAAGTACTTAATCTTATAGACAATCTCTATTATATTGTAGAGTACAAAAATCTACGACAGTGCCAAATATTCTCAACACGCAGGTTCCCATATAACGCAACCTGCATGTTCTCATTTCCAATTCAAAGAAATCACTGACCAGAGAATTTCTCCAAAATAGTCACATTGATACGAACTCGAAGATTGAATAATAAATTGTGTTGTACTCATAAACGGAATACTTAATATGATACAATCTCCATCTTCCAATTCTCAATTCTATAACATCACCTACAAAAATAAAGCTTTATAAAGCCAAGCAAATCCTCAAAATATTACGATTTCTATATCAATCACAGTTCTTCGGAAACTCAAAAAAGGAACTACTATTCCATCAGCCATCTGAATATCTAGAGCCATGACAAAGCCCGCAACAGAAAAGGAATAGCCATGGTAAAAATGAAATAGTCGCGATGACAAATCAATGTCTCTCGGTTCGGCTCAAAGCGACCGTTGGTCTCTGGGAGGACATTTCGCGACGGAATCGGAAGCAATTCGTATTCTATCGCAGTTGGTTCGGCTTTTGAAAGAGGCGAACGGAAGTAATACACAGGGGTGGCCGATGGAGTGGACGAGGCATGAAAGATGCGGTTCTTTGATCGTCCGGGCGACTCTAACGATAAGTAAAGCCGAAGACGACCGTTCGCTTTAGGAGGATCTCTCGATCCTCGAGGACCGCGACGATCTCTTTATCTACGACGAGGTCTCGAGGACCTGTTTCTCTTCGGCCGGTTCTTAATTGGAGGAGGATCGTTGCGAGACACCTGACATCGATCGTGTACAAACAACCTGGACTGCTGGACTTTCCACAGACGCAGTCGGGCATTAGTCTGATTAAAAAAGTCTACAGATTATTATTATTATTATTATTATTATTATTCTTTAATAACGGGCTAGTAAGACCCTTTTGTGTTACACAGAGATTGTATATATACATAGTCCGGAATACATTTAAATAATATAAATTAAAAATTATAATATAAGAATGTGTCATGAAGTAATTACAGAGGGTGTGTTTTAATGGCTAGAGTTGCTGCATTTGTAAATTGGTTCAATGAATTGCCAAAGAAATCGATTTTTGTATTGAGTTTATTTGCTGTTCTTACTGCTCTGGTTATACAATTCTGGGATCCCAAATTGGTTTTAAAGTAATCTACGTGAAATAATTCTTTTGACCGTATTGCTTTAGCAGGAACCTTTAGTTTTATTAGTTCTAGAATGGATAGACAATCGATTATTTCGTTAATAATTTTTAAAATGAAAAGAATGTCTGCCAATATTCTCCTTTGTTTGAGTCTACTCGTGTTCATGGTATTAAGGATAGGTTCATAATGGTGTAAATAATAAGGTATGGAGATTCCAATTTTAAATGTTGCGAATCTTCAGAATTTGTGCTGAATTGCTTCCAACTTATCGATATAACACTGTTGGTGGGGATTCCATATTTGCGAACCATATTGAAGATGGGGGAGAATTAGCGATGAGTAAAGAATTTTTAGGGTAGTCAGATTTTTGAAATCTGTAGAGTGTCTAATTAGGAATCCCAGAGATCTGGATGCTGAGTTTGTGAGATGGGAGAAGTGATCGGCGAAGGAAAGAGATTATTGTGAATTTCGGTTTTTGTCGCCGGGCTGCAAAGTTTGGATCTAAAATAATCGTTGCACCATTCTTGTTCGACCGCGAACGTAAATCTGTCCGCGACGAAGATTGTTTTTTGTATACTGCGTTAAGAGTTTCAAAACGTTCCGGGAAGACCCTTAGACCCCGGATGCAGCCGCCACAAGACCCCTTTGTTCACGGCTAGCGCGAGTCGGTTCCTAGATGGGCACGTGCGGGCCAATAGTCTAAACATTCGGGCGACTTTTCGGCGCCGGATTTTTCCGGACGCCTCGGACGAGAAAGCGAGATAAGCAGGTATAAATTCTCGGTCCCTTTCGTGAGAATAATTAGTTGTCGTTACTTAGTTGCTAGTTGCAGTCGAGACGGTCCGGGACGGACGCGGTTAAGTGAAGGTCAGTTGTAATCGAAACGGTTCGGGACGGACGCGGTTGAGTGAACGAGTAGTAACGTAAATTCTATAATACACTACACACAA
>NC_135778.1:21446022-21474561 GCF_028453695.1 Augochlora pura | reverse complement strand
GAGATCTGGATGCTGAGTTTGTGAGATGGGAGAAGTGATCGGCGAAGGAAAGAGATTATTGTGAATTTCGGTTTTTGTCGCCGGGCTGCAAAGTTTGGATCTAAAATAATCGTTGCACCATTCTTTCGTTTTTCTACGGGCTGGTCATTTTAGCTAATTAACCCTAGAACGACATCCTTACATTTTTCAGCATAAGTGAAATAAACGACACGAGTTAGGAGGACAAACAAAACATCTATGTTTTAATACTTATTTACACGTTTGCAGACAATTTTAAAATGTTGTGGGGTCGCCGGAAACTCGATGGGGTCGTGATTAATGCTCATAACTGCATATGATGTTCTAGTTAAATGTTTGAAATTATATATAAGCTGTTGCTTTATCTAGATAAATGTTCAAAATATTGTAAGATTTTCATGATAGTTTTAACTCTCTCCTTTTTCAATAAAAATTTTAATTAAATTAATCGAACATGCTTTCAATTAATTAATTTTTGTTTAATCAATTGTTTTAATAAATTTTTGTAAAATTTTTAGAACGACCCCAGGCTTCGATTTTATATTTTAAAGAATCTGAGAGTATCGAAGAGTGCAGCAGCAGGTTTTTCTTCAGAATTTTAGGGAGAGCCAGCAATGTTCAGTTTAGAGGGACGATGTGCTATCGCACGGTTAATGAAGGGATTCTATTTTGGTATTGGTTAGCAGTCTGGTTAGGAGGAAGCGCATACAAGCGATTGCGAGGGGACGATGCAGACCCGATATTTCCCGTATTGATCACTTTTACCCGGCGTGCGACCCCGAAATATCTTCCGCACCGGCGATTTTACAGCCGCCAGTCAGAGTGTTATCTTCGTATTCACATTTCCATAATTTTCGTCGCACAATCACGGCTCGTCGCTCGCGCGGGGCCGCGCGAGTGCTCTCGCAGAGGGGTGTGGGAGAAATAAACCGGCGAGACGGAATTTCCAGCGAGCGCGCGAGAAAAGCGACGGGTCGCGTCTGATTTTTCGCCAAACGACGCCTCCACGGTTGGATTCCCTCCAGCTTGGTACAATGCGTTCGGCAGTCGAGGGGGACGACGACGAGACGGCTCACACCCCCATAAACCCTTCAGCTATTGCTCATCCCATCCACGCCGTTGACCGTCTCGCGAGTTTGCCATTTATTTGGACTTTCGCGCGATCCATTGTTCTTCAATTCTATATTTATTCTCTTCCAATTATTTGTCCTCATCCAGCAATCGTCTTGTACTAGCTAATCAGAAACGTGTTGAAGTTTTTTAACACAATTTTTTGGATTGTTTTTCTCTTTTATAACACAATATATTAATTTAATATAATATATTACAATATATCAGAATTATACTGGAATGATATTAGAATATTTTATAATATATTAATGTTAAGACGCGATAAACGATTGTACCGTCCCGTCTTTGCGTTTGGGTTTAGGCTACGGTCACTTTGGTTATTGCCATGTTTTAGAACCGATTTTTAATGTTTATTTAATGACTTGATTCCTTTACGACAGTGGTACGGCCGAATAGTACCTGATGACATACCTGGGAAGGCTAGCGTGGTCGTACCGTCCTTGATGGCAATAGACGTGACCTAAAACCGTATAGGGCACAAAGGGGGCTCGGAAGCTTTATTTCTCACAATTTTAAGGAATACAGTGGACGTCATTGTCAACGACGTCACGACTTATTGGCGTTACGCTGTCGAACCAATCTCCATCGAACCACTTGATTTGTGTAATTGGTCGGTCCAGTGCCCCACTATTTTTATAAAATCCTTGTGGAGAGATTTTTCACCTCCACGTTTTAGCGGAGCGGCAAGGCTAAAATTAGTATTCCGTAAACTGTCGATCATTCAACAAGTTGCTTGTACATAGTTTCTGTCTTATTAAAATATAAGTATTATTTTTGGTGATCAACTGTCTCACATCCTATCTACAGTTTTTTAATTACCTTCGCTGAATATTGGGTTCAGTCGAAGACGTACATTGGTTGCGAAAATATTACCTGCGAACCTGTACGTACCTTAACAATTAACACTTTGCCGTTATGTGAATATTTCTCTTTCGATGATTTGAAGCAAAACGATCTCCATGATGTAATGTAACTCCACAAGACTTGGACACTAAATTTGTTGTCCTTCCTTTTTTTGTTTTTGGAATATACATGGCAGTTTCTTCGTTTTCGTTTATTAGTTTCGGAAATGGTATTACTTTAGTTGACAAGAAAGTTTGTCGATCGCATCATGATAGGATGATCTTATATCCACGATTCAGACACTTTCAATAAAAAAATCATGAAATCAGAGATTCTTGTGTTTCGTATTGAAATGTTGACATGTCCTGAATGCATTATATAATGCGCAATAAAGAGGTATATGGAAACCTTTCTTGACCATTTTATAGTTCTTCTGTATATAGCGTAGAAACTCAAAAATTGGTCTGCCCAAGCCACTCCCTTCATGTATTTATTATAGTCCATTCCACTTTCACGTTTTTTTATTGTGTAATTAGTCCTTCGATCGTATTCATAATATTTATCAAATTTTCCAATTTATTCATCGTGTATAATCGTATCTTCTCTATCGTCTGCCATGATGAAAGGGTAAAAGTACTTATAAGAACAAAAAACTTGTTGACGTGTGTAATTAATTGTTATTTAAACAAAACAACAGCAAAACAGCACTACAAGTTGAGCACTAGTTGAGCAATACTTTGCACATTACACCACTGCTGTTATTCCGCGCATACACGATTGTTTCGAAGATACGCGGTTCCCAATGACTCTTCCAAAATGACAGGGATGACAAAATTGATTGATGCAAATGTAACAAAAACTATTTATTATACTAACACATAATAACAAAAAAATAGAATTTACAAATGCTGTTGATTCTGCGTATACTGTAAGTCGACTGCAATACTGCGAATAACTAACAGATGAGAGTAATGGATGGGCTAATGAATCTCGTGTAGAGTGTAGTTTTGTTCTGTTCGTTCGTCGAACTCATAATCTCCGAGGTTACCTCGGAGTGGGTGTGTATTAAAACATTAAACAAGCGGATTCGTAGATTGAATATTTCGGAAGAAGTAAGGGAAACGGTCGTCTTGAATTGATAGGTTAAAAGAAAAGCGTATACCGAAGGAAAGTGACCGCCCCGAACTCATCGTCACCCGCAGGTAGTGCTCGTACCCTCGAGTGAGGCCCGCGAAGGATCTGCGTGTCTCGATGATAGACCGTGGCAGACAATGAATCGTAAAAGAGCCTTGTGCGTTTGACAAAATACACTATTGCGGGTCTTGATAAAATATCGAAAGCTGATGGCCACCTGTGGGGATATGTTGACGGAAATAATGAACAATAGGTTAAGCACCGGCCTTTTAGAGAATGTTGCGTCGAGTCCGCGTACGCAATTGCCGCAGATCACTCGAAGGCGCGTGTGTTGAGATAATTGAGGAATCAACGAGGTTTTTGAAGATTTAATGATATTTGAAATGGGAAATGTTTCGGATGTGACGGAGCGAATGTTGGATCGATTGGTGGTAGCGATGCCTTGTTCTCGTTGTTTTTCGTTGCATTTGGTTGCTGCTCGTTTGTCACTCCGTCACTGCCGATCACCCTCGTTTCCTTCCTGCGTTACTGTTGCTAATTCTCACTCCTGACTGCTTGACTGACTGTTTCTTAAGTGGCTGATTTCTGAAAAATGCCTTATATTTATATAGTTTTAGTGATCCGGTAAAGAACCAATCACGATCGATTGTTTGAAGGGCGCTTGTAGGCTCGTATGGTGTTCGGTCGGTCGGTCGGTCGTCCGATGGATTTTCTGAGGAAGAGTGGCTTCGACCGATTTATGGCTTTAACATTCCTTCCACTCGTAGAGCCTTTGTGTCAAATATTTCCTATCAGAATTGTTGTTCCGAGACGGAACAGAGAAAATACGGCCAGGGATGCGTTGAGATTATTTGAAGATTATGCTATGCGCGTGTTTTTATGACTGTAGTTATTGCTGTAAAGAATAATTTCGTGCTGCAACGGAACAGGGTGTTTAGAATGGTAATGGCGGCTGTAAAGACTAATTTCGTCCTACAACGGAACAACTGTGGTAACGCTGGACGGTATAGTATTAATATAACATAATATTGTATGGTTTTTCCAAGTATGAAAAGTAGCATGGTTGAGAGTGCGAGCCGTAAAATACAAAATGAATGAGACAGATGTTTACAGAGTGTTTGGGCGGCTTCGAGTGATCTGGGGTCATTATTTAAGTTCGTTGAAGTCCTGCGTGGCCGAAAGATATAGCGTGAGCGAGTGAAAGGGAAATAAGGAAAGAAAGAGAGAGAAAGAACAAGAATGAGACAGAGTGTAAAAGAGTGTAGGCGAGAGAGGAGAGAAGAGAGAGGAGAGGGAGAGAGAGAGGGAGAGAGGGAGAGGGAGAGAGGGAGAGAGAGAGAGAGAGAGAGAGAGAAGGCTGTGAGAGGGTGGAAGGACCGACGGAAAGGGCATTCATGAGAGGACGGTCGCCCTGCAAACTTGTGTATTGTCGTAGTTGTTTTCGTGGACATAGTTGTTGCGTTGTCGTTAAATATTCTCAAGGTTTTGTTTTAAGCATGGTCGTTGTTGTTGCTTAAGTTGTAAGAAGTTGTTGTACGATGTCATTGATAAACCATTTCTACTATTGTTATTCAACGTTATTTATGTCGTCTATAATATTACCACGAAGTTTCGTGGGATTTCAAAACAATAGTCCTCACAATATATTCCTCACTTGTAATAATAAATGTGACATGATGTAAAAATATTAAATACGAACGCACGGAAGATATTTTTCATTCTCGTGCAGGAATCGAGAACGATGAGGAAGTTTCATTCGCAATAAATCACGAGCCAGGGGTTAATCTTCGTATGATCCGTAGAAATAATGGGATAAAAGTTTCTACGATAGTTCTTCACTCTACAGTCTGAATCAGCAAACTGCGTTGCATCAGTGACGTTACATTTCGAGGATATTCATCGCAAATAGAAAAGTAAAAAGATTGTGCAGAATCTAGAAGTAGGTCATAGGTGAATTATCACGCTGAGACTTCATCTCTACGAGCATGACTGAAATTTATCGACGAATTTGTTGATAGAGACTGCTCATAATGTACAATCTTCAAGTTACTGTCGTAATTACATGTCTAATTCATTTTTTACATTCTGCATGTACCAATTTTTTTTATTAAGATCCTTTCGAAGAATTCTAAATTAAATGGATCAAAGATAAACATTATTCAGGCTAGATAAACCAAAGAGAAACAGTATTAAGTATTTATGTATACGTATTTACTTTTTAACATTGGATTAAATCGTATCATCGAAGCTATAAAGAAGCATAAGAAAAATGAACTAACTTCTGAGATGAATAATTTAAATTTTCTAACCAAAGTGATCAAGTTTTCAATTTCAGGTCGCGAAGATCGGTTAACGAGCAAAGATTGAACAGAGATTTAATATCGGAAATAGCAACCGCGAGAATTGTTTCTGTCGCTCCTCGTTAGTTTGTATTTGCAGGGCTGTTGTAATTTTTGTGCACAACGGTACGGTTTCCTCTTTTCGTTTGTGTGGGTCGAGAGCGGCGCTAAAAGTGTTAGTGGATGATATCTGTGGAGCTGAGGGGGTTGCGAGACGGAGACACTTGACCCGCTACACATTCATATTTTTCCAATCTCGTGGAAAACCTCTCCGCGCCGTAACAAGCCGTGTAATTTCGATACAATTTTCATTATTTATATTAAATGACCGGTGTTTACCCGTCCGTTCCGATACAGGGCATTTCTGATTTTGCGACCATGTGTCCTGACAATATCCATGAAACCTGTTATCGAAATGTTTCACGATTTCCATTGCGAAAGTAGAGATATCTCTTTCGATATTCATTTATCAAACGTCACTTTTAATATTTCATCTACCCGACAGCTTCCTCGTAGTCCATTTAAAATCGGATATAAAATGTTGAGAATGTTTTAGAAACTTGTTAAAAAGCTGTACTCATCTCATCCATAATTTGTTTAGTTAGTTATATTATTACTATATGTTAATAGTAGTAGGTTCCTTATAAATTATTATTTGAACGAAAATTGTCAAGCTCCTTTTAGACATGGTTCAGAGATTTCTTAAGAAAGGATTTCAGAAAAGGAGGTTTGTGGACGTGCTTTATAACAATTTCAAGGACTTTTGCAAAGTAGAACCAAAATTCTTGACTAAAATATTCAAGTAATGGACGTTCATTAACGATACGTACGTTCATTAATCAATATTCAAGTAATGGTCACGAATTTGCTCAGGCAATTGTGAATGCACAATACAACTATGTTAATAGTAAGTGCATTCTCACAAAAATGTCTTAGTGAACAAACAATCCTAAATTCAATTTCATAAATTTTGCATTTAATGAAATCTGCAGCTTCCCATACAGGAAAATCTTCGTATCAGTGATACTTGATTGTCAGGGTTCGGATTTTTCATATCTGGAACAAAAATATATACGCGAAATGAGCGAAACGCCTATTAGGATTTTTCCTCTTGCAAAACACAGATATCGTTGATTTCTCCGAGGTCTATCGGTTGCGAAGACAGGCGTAATTGTTAGAAATCAGAATAGCAGAATTTCCCGTAAGCAAGAGTGCGCAGTTCGAGAATCGTTGGCGTGTGCAAGAATCGCGTCTTGCAGCCGTATCGATCATGGTGGTTGTTCCCCCTTTTGGTTGATGCGATTCAAATAAATCAGGGCATCGGGGCGAGAAAGAAGTAAGCGGATGTGCCACAAGTGGCCCCACAGGAGCCACTAAACGATTTAACGAACGCGTTGCGCCCTTTCATCTTCGACTAGCACGCGGCTGACGTTTCCCTTGCGCTGCAGTGCTGCCCAAGTATCAATCGAGACCTTTCTGTTTCGCCCTTTTCTTTTTTTCAACCTGTACATTCTTTGTTCTGCACTTCGCTTTGTCCCACCCTCTCTGCGTCCTTATTACGACCTTCCACCCCAGAATCAGCCACCCCAACGCGCACTTTGCTCTCTGGACCGGGAGCCATTGGTGTACAGAATGCTGCGGAGCATAGACTATATCTTAAAAGCGCAGTATGAATATCAACATTCAATTGAACCCTTGCACCGTTCGACAAATACTGATGATGGAAGTATGACACAAATCGACAATGAGCTGAGGATGATTACTTATTAATTTCTTTTTTACTTATTAACAGATTATGACGATTTATTATGTATATTCGTACACAAGATCGGACAGCAATAATTGTCTCGGGTGAAGAGGCAGCATGTTTCAAAATCGTTTTTTTTTATTATATCTCTTATAACTATTTTACCTTTCTTTTTATTTGTATACTTCGCTTTAAAACACTTTTTGTTAATTTTTCTGGATAAAAATGAAGCCTGAACAACTACTTACTTAACCCTTTGACTACTGTTGGCACCTATTGACGTCCGAAACAGGTTAGCTTCTCGGTACTGTAGCGCCAATAGGCGTCAAGATCAAATTTCGCCCCCGTTTATTATTAACCCTATCACTACGGCAGTGTCGTCCGCCGATGTACTGTCGCAGAACGGAAGTTCACGCCAAAAATGCACAGTGCGTGTGATTTCTGTACATACGTTTTTCTTAGTTTTAAATAACTTAACTTAACTTTTAATTCACTTCAAGTAATATTGGTTTAATGTAATAGAATTAAATATTTTGAATATTTTAATATACATCCTCAGAAATGTCTAACGAAAAACTACGGCTGTGCCAAAGTCTGCCGTAGTAGCCAAAGGGTTAAGAAGAAGATCCAAACAACTTTTTATCAAAATTTTCAAAGAACGATCGCTGTTATTTTTTATGAAGAGCGGTATTTATATCGTTGTCTAGTCTATGGAATTTGTATGGGGTTAAAGTCCTGGAATGACGTGGTCCTATCTTGTCCTGAAAAATATGTGTTTAGGATTCATGTTTTGTAGATGACCGATCACAGGGATGAGTCTGCGAGATGCGTCATGGTGTGATTGGAAGTATAGTTTCTGGTGTAAAGGGTGTGTTTGTCACCCTTAATACACACAATACGTGGACAAAGCTGCAGAACAATGAAGCTTCCAATTTCCTCTACCTTTGCGCGATCTTCGTTTTTATCTAATTACGAAGAAATCGAGCTACTCTAGGGTAGTTACAGCTAAGTTAGAAAAGAATACGTATCCAACTTCTACCGCGTGTGTCGAATTTCAACGAAAGAGTTCTCAGCCGAGACTAATGACTTCTCAAAGGAATAGGGGGTCCGAACGAGGTCAAGCAGTCAGAGAGCAGCATCTCGCAGTAAGTTAGCAATTTCTACGAGCGAAAATACTGTGTGGGTCGATCGATGGTTCCAATAATGCTGTCATTAGCCGGGGGCAGCATGGATGGCTGCAATCGCCGGCAGCCTAGCAAGAAAATTATAAAGCAATATCGTCTCGAAATATATTTGGAAACGATACCGGAAGGGTGAGGGCTGTAGGTCGCAGTTTCCTGCGGCGACGCGACGTCAGAAAGTGGCTATTATGGCTTGAGCGTTATCATTACACGAGACGAAGCCTGCACGGTTGATAACACGGTTGATGTTACGTAGTAGGGGACCCTTATCGTCGACCACCTGCCACCAGCAGGTTGACGTAAGCACGCCGCATCAGCGATACAGGGCACTATTATGCGTTACATTCGCGCGTCCGGATCACTCGATGACGCAATCGTCCGACGGACGCGGTTTCTTTTGTCCGGCTGTCAGTCACTCGAACGTCGCCGCACGATACCGTTTCATTATGCTAGTCGGACATGTCAGAAATTATGGAGATGACACGCTAGGGCTTGGGCGCTGCTCCAGGGACGAATTCATTCAATCGACTGTGATGCGAACCTTGGAAGTGGGTCACTTGTGTTAAATAGTCCAACTCAGATATTAATAGGTTGTCACATAAGTTTCTTCCGCGCCAAGCTATGAGTGATTCTAAGTGGCTGTATTTATATAAACATGCAGGCTTATCTCTTAGCCGTTTATGGCAACGGTTTCAGTCGTCCCAGAGCTCTTTCAAAGTACGTTTCATTGGTGACAAAGTCTCTTTTAAAAATTCTTCTGCACCGATCAATATGGAGAGCCAAAAGAAGCATTTGCGACATCTTATGCTTCATTGCTTTAAAAAAGGCAATAGTGCAAAGGATACTGCAGACGAGATTTGCACCGTTTACGGGAGCGGTACTATGACTATTAGGGCCATTCGCAATTGATTTAAAATATTTAGAGCTGGCAATTTCGAGTTGAAAGATGAAAACCGCAGCAGCCGCCCAGCAACGACGGATACGGACAATATTAAGACTGTGCTCACTGAAAATCCGCGATATAGTGTACGTGATATAGTGGATGCCATTAATATTCCCAAGACAACAGTACATAATCATTTAATCAAAATGGGATATGCGAGTCGATATGAAGTTTGGGTTCCACACCTATTGACGGAGACCGGCCTTATGAACCGTGTCTTTACGTGCGATTTGCTTCTTCAGCGACATGTAAGGGATTCCTTCTTAAAAAGGCTTATCACTGGAGACGAGACTTGGATTTTATACCAAATTGTGCATCGAAAACGCACTTGGCTAAGGAAAATAGACCTTCAACTGTTGCGAAGCCTCGACTTTATCCGAAGAAGGTTCTTTCCTGCATTTGGTGCGACTGGAAAGGTGTAGTGTACTACGAGCTCCTTCCTCAAGGTGATACGATCAATGCTGACAAACATTGCCATCAACTGGATCAATTAAAAAGCCGCCATAGCTGAAAAACGGCCAGAATTGGCGAACCGACGAGGCGTCGTTTTCCATCACGACAACGCAAACCGCATGTTGTGTTGGTCCTAAGGCAAAAATTATTACGGTTTGATTGGGACGTTCTACCTTATCCTCCGAACTCCCCAGATCTTGCTCGATCCGATTATCACTTGTTCCTCTCTTTATAAAATTCTCTCCGTGGTAAACCTTTCAAATCCATAAGCGAAATAAAAACGCACCTAGGTGAATATTTTGCAGATAAGCTTCAACAAGTTTGGAAATGGGGCACAATGAGGCTTCCTGAGAGATGGAAGAAGGTTATAAAACAGAACAGTTCATATATATTAGGAGTATAAATAAGTTTCCGCCGTTTCATAAAAAATAGCGCCACTAGTATGTTATGGTTGAAATTATCTGTTGTAAAACGTTATATCGTAAGGTTGGACATCTGGCAACAACATAACCTTAAAATATTAGCGATTTTGTATCAGCATCATATATCGTTTTTCGTGCGAAAATATCGGGTTTTGAGACGATTAAGCGTCATTTGCGGGAGTGTCGTGTATTATGAATTGCTCAAATCGAATGAAACCATTACTGGGGCTCTCTACCGAACGCAATTGATGAGATTGAGCCGCGTACTCAAGGAAAAAGGTGCCCACTACTACTGCAGACACGACAAAGTTATTCTTCTGCATGATAATGCTCGTTCACGTGTTGCGGCGCCGGTCAAAACTTACCTGGAAACACTCAATTGGGAAGTTTTACTTCACCCGCCGTATTCACCAGACATTGCTCCTTCTGATTACTACCTGTTTCGATCGATGACGCATGGCCTGTCTGAGCAACACTTCACATCATATGAAGATACAAAAAATTGGGTCGATTTGTGGATAGTATGCTGCCAGAAAGATGGGAAAAAGTAGTGGCTAGCGATGGACAATACTTTGAATGAAACATTAGGTACTGTTCTTTCACAATAAATGCCCAATTTTTGATAAAAAACGGCGGAAACTTATTTGTACACCTAATAACATAATAAATCCACCTTAAACAACAAATATCGTGTATTCATTTCGCATCGAAAAAAGGGAAGAAACTTGTGGGACACTCTAATACATTGAGGACCGCATGTCTGACCATTGCAAGTGGTAACTACTTGCATGAGCTTCTATAAAATCTAATTTCATCGAGCGTTTATCGAACTCCTTGAAGCTACCGATTGTCATCGAAAACATAAAAGTGTGCCTAAGACGATCTCGTTTACAACTGCATTTATATGCATTAACATCTGTATTTATATTATTACAATCTTCATTACGACTCCTGGTTATTGCGCGACTGATTCATTTATAGAGATTGGAATGCGGAACATTATTTATTTCTCTTACTTTGAAATCATCAACAATTATTTCCCGGAGAATGTTTTCATCGACACAATTTCAGCGACATCGCATTTCACTGACATTGTTTACAAACCGACGCGTTGGAATTACCGATAAATGTTTACATCGACACTCGTTTTACCAACAATTGTTATTATCGGTACTTCGTGTGTAAGAAATATAGAAATACGGAGAATAATGATATGATTATATCAGTACTTCAGCAATCAATACTTTTAGTAATTGTCATACATTAAACGTTGATTGCAACAAGGGAAAAGCAATTCAAGCTGTTTCCTGATATACAAAATATACGTTTTTTAACGTCAATTAGCTGATTATTCTATATTATACGTTAATTGCACTTGCGAGATAGAAGTACTATTTCATTAGTTATAAATGGAATTATAAAGATATATCTTATTTACTAATGCTTTAAGGAAATTCATTCCTGCGTAAGATTCACGATCTTTTAGTATTTTCTTAATTTCTACTTTCTTCATTTTTTGAGGTGGTTCGCCGTTTAATCCAATATATTGTCAGCAATGGTTACATTTCTTACACACGAAGTGTCCATAATAACGTTTATCGAGGAAAATATTGTCAGTGAAATAATTGTCGGTGATTTCAAAGTAACCTTATTTAGTTTGGTAGTGGTTCTACCATATGCTATTAGAAACTAAATATCGTTTGCAAACAGTATACAGTCTGCCACTCACATCTCAGCATTGTTCAACCGTTTTGAAAGAAATAACTTTTCAAAAAACTGTTTCCTATGGAAGATGAAAATATAGAGTTGCAAGAAGTAGCATGAGAAGCTACTAGTAGAATGTAATAGCAGTAGAATAAGAAAAGGAAGATGAAATGAGTAGCTGACTAAATAAGAAAAGAGAGACGTAACAAGTAAGTACGGCCGCCATATAATCGACAACTCATCAAACCAGTTGCAAGAAATTTGTCTATTAAATACAGCACTTTTCGAATACTTTTCGAATACAATTACGACTTTATTTTAAAGAGTGAAGAATTTAGAGAAGTTAAAAATGAACTTCGTCATGTATCCACAATCCCTGCAAGCTCCAAAACGGAGCTCCGAATGAAAACATGTTATACCAAAATATTTTCTTCTTTTTTGATGTAGAATCACCTCCGTCACCCGGTTGTACTCGATTTCCGGGACACCCTGTACATGGAGATCGCTTTCTTATTTTTCGCGGGGATCGTGACGCCGAGGAGAATGAGAGCGCGATCACCATTACGAAAGTGAAGTTTCGAGAACGCGAATGACCAGTCCGATTTCCAATTTGCCTAAATGTACCGGAGCAGTGCGCGAACAAGCACTTTCGTGCCGAGGGCGAACGCGTAAATAGCAATTACCATTCCGAGGCCAAGAGCCCTGGGCCTCTTATGGCTGAAACACAGCAGCCGTTCTCCACCGCTATCATTCCACCCGGCGAGGCTCATCCCACGTGTCGATATATCACCGACTGTCGCTGAACCGGCGTACTTACATTGACCCGACGCGACGGTGGCAGACGGCCAACGATAAGGACCGCTGCCTATCCCAACACCCGTCTTTTGTATTAATCACACTGTTCCCCGGTCTAATGGCCACCCGGTCGCCCGCGCCCGAACTTATTAAATCCCCCCGATCATAAATTAGCCAGCGCTTCTCACCTACCTCATCGATTCTCGACCCTTTCCTTTGCTACACCGCCATGTTGCTACTTTATTACAGGATTCAATACAATTTCTTCGATTTTATCGCGCGAGTGTATTCCTTGTCTAAAATGCGACTGTAACAAATACAATTGTGTTTGGATAATACGTTGTTTAGGCCCTTGTTCTGTGATTGAAGTTCGAATAGCTTGGGCCCGAAACGGAAACGAGACCGCTCAGTCTTCGAGCGAATCAACGGTTCGGCAAACCGGTCTATGCCGTCCGGCATCATCATAATGATGTAACGCGAAAATATACAAGACAAACAGATTTTACATTTATTTACATATGTATAGCTTTGAAATTTCATGAAAATATGTGGACAGGATTGAAAACTCATGAGAACTAACGATGAGATTCGTAAAATTTGACGATTTGTAATCTCCCGATAACTTCATGGCGACAATCGTAGTACTCTGAACCAGTGCTGCCGAGCCAAGCGAAGAAATGTTTGCGAAACGAGCGAACGGCAAAGTATTAAGTTGTGCCAATTATATCATAGTTATATCAAAGTGAGGCCAAGTTTATGTCAAAGGCCAGGCTTGGGTCAGATTATGCCAAATTTATATCAAGGTTATGTTAAGGGGCAGGTTCATGCCAAGCTCGTGACAATCAGTTTTGACCTGAATACCTGACCACGAGTCACACGCGTGGTTGTAGGGTAAAAGATTAAATTCTTGCTTAAATGATTTTATGATGGTGTCGCAAATGATGTGGATTAGATTACTCACTGCAAAATTTTGTTTCAATTGTGACACATGCAAATATATTAGGTTGAAGACATTTCTTGAAGACAGACATCTATGAATTAAACTCGCGGTGGGAAAAGTGTATTGAAACAAATGGGGTACATTTTGATAAAATCAATAGCTTTTGAAGAAAGATATGCAGTTTTATATACTCACTTAAAAATGCGATATTTCATATGCACCAAACTAATTGATACGTTATGTAGGATACGTTTGAAAACTCCGTTAAAATAAATCTTAAGAATTAAATTTTATATAATTTTTTTTTAATATTGTTTAATAACTATACACACAATCAGATGATATTAATTGTTTCAGACCAAGAGACATTTTGTTTTATGCTATTCTGATTTGCAGAGAGACGATTCACGCTAAAATTTGTAGGAGTAGCAAGTCTACAATTTCGGAAAATCATGTGGCAATGTATTTTGCTTTAAAAATATTTTAATGGTCTCATCTGGTTGAGAAATGAAGCTTAAAGGATTACTTATTGTAAATATAAAACGTTACGACTTTTAATTAAAATATATAGAGAATAATTACTCACAGTAACAGGTTCAGAGCTCTTCAAATAACGTGTTGTCCATTTTAAACAGCTTTTCTGTGTTCCTCTGGCTGAAAGTGTAGCTTGTTAAATTAGTTGTTATAAAAGCTGTTTTAGAATTTTTAATAGAACTGTTCAGATAATAACTGCTAAGTGTCAGCAGCAAGTTCACAATTTTTTGAAACAATAAAGCAATGCGTTTCTTTGTAAAATACGTTTACTCTCCTACCCTAGCTCAAACAGCAGCTGGTAGAATAATTTATTGCAGGAATTTCCTTAAAATATTGTTATGGAACGGTCAATAACAAGTTCGCCGTTTTCTAAAATACTGATACATCGTGTCTCTAAAAACACTAACTCAGCCATTTTCTGATCAAGAACATTATAACTCGAAAAACTTTTCTTAGAAGAATCTCGCTAGAAGTTTCAATATAGCAGTTCAGGTTGCCGATCGCAGAGGGAACAGATACCGATTCGATTAAAACCGCATGCATAATGTATCCGCGACGGTAAAGCCATGAAATTTTCATTGGGATGGTAATCGGAAGGTTATTTATGAAACAGCCTGTACAGTATAGACGAAGCAACAGCAAAGCCAGCCTCAGTATATATTCGTAAGTTAAATGCGGATGCCTTAACAGGCTGTTTACCCTGGCGCCGGATCCCAGCGATCCGTCAAGGCTGCGCGAAGACAAACGCGAGTTTTCCAGGGTGCCTGGTTCTCCCGGGGAAAAATTAATCAGGGCCGGGGGTGCTCGGGTAAACAGCTAGAAAAAACGCCGCGTAGGATGGCGAAAAGGTAACGCTCGTTGTGAAATGAATGTAATAAACGGGCAAATACGCGTTTATTTACAAATGCCTGACGGCGGGTAAACAACGTTCCGCGAAACACGCCGCGCCCCCCCCCCCCCCCCCCCACCCCCCCACCTCTTGTTCACCATAGAAAAGCCTGGCGAAAATTTGCCGGCGGAGGACGAAAACGGAAAGAGAAAGAAAACTCGGGGCAAAAAAATACGCAGGGACCGCTTGTTCGTTCACAAATATTCTTGTTACAAAAATTTCCTTGACGTGCTGCTACCCCTGCTGTGAATTTTTCCGGCGTTTGCCCCCATCTCTCCCGCCCCTCAGACTTTCAGGAACACGCCCTAGCAGGGGCAAACTTCAGCTTTCTTTCGCGACGGCAGACGGCGAAGAAAAATGTAGTCGCGTCCCGGTAAATTAAAGCGTACCTTGAAATAATGCAATTCAACGGCTGTCTGACAGATTACGCACGGTTTGATGCACTAATAACGTTTCCCGCCCTGTTTTCGCAGACTCTGCGCTCCTGGAATTCTCATCTGTAAAGAAATTCTGCGACATTTATTCAAGCTCGCGAATTTATCGTCGCCTTTGCTGAATAATATTGAAAGCGTGGAATAATCTTGCTTCGACTGTCTCGATAGTCTGGAAGACGATGCAACAGACGATGTTTTGATTGCTCGCGTTTCCACCGTCTGTGCAAATTCACTGTCTAGTGAGACTGGATTTTAACCATTTGCGCTCGAGTGGTTACTAAAAATTTCTAACTATTTTTTAAAAGAATGTTCATATTATTTAATACATTTCGATTGTATAAATTGTTAAAAAATGCAAGACGTTTACGAAACAAATAGCTTCAATTTCCTATGCATCGAATAAAAACAATCATAGCGGATAGAAATGCTGTATGTTGAAACAAATTTCATCGTTTTCGAGTTACAACAGCCTCAAATGCAAAGGGTTAACATGATTTTGTATTTCAGGTGTGTTGAAACTACTTTTATTATATTTAGCTTCTTGCAATAGTGATTCTCAGTTTAGAAAAAAAGTAGCATTCCTTGTTTCATCCATTTTCACATGAATTTGAATGAACATAAAGATGACTCACATTTCGTTTTTAATTTCTTTTCAAGGGACGAAACGATGCCAACTGTGTCGCTTTCAATATTAAAATCTATACGAATATAATTTCGTGTTTTATTTTACGAATAGGTTTCTAGTAGATAACGTAAAAAAAATGAAGGAGCTAATTTTATTCGAAGCTTCAGGGAAGTTGGGAGTCCCAGGTGAATTTATAGTGAGCAAATGAACACTGAAACTTGGCGCGCGTGTCCGAGAAACAACCTGTGTACGGCCACATCAATGGGAATCTATAACAATTACCGAGCACGTAGATTAATATTGAGAATGTTCCGGCAAAGTTTTAATGCCCGGAGTCCCCAAAGTGCGTGAAGGATTCTAATATTCAACGGTATCAGAGAGTTCCAGTTCTCGGGAACGAAAGTTGACCATCCCGGCTAAATTGCTTTCTTAATGCTCATCCTCCATGTCTTCATTGGGCCATAAAGGCCCAACTATGCAATTATTGTCAATCACATTTCTTTGATCGATGAACTGGGATCGCTATCATCTACAGTCGGCAAGATTAATTTTCCTTTTATATCATGTCACGTAAGTTAATCTAAGAAAGTTCACGTTTCCATAAAAATGATATCTATACAGTTATATTTCAAATGTTGAGCATACGGATTCGTATATAACAATTTTGTAATAGTTTCTCATAACAAAGAGGGTGAACCTTTAACTGGAGTTTTTATTTTATTTTTGCTATATATTTGTAGAATTTTTCAAAATCATGTATGGAATTTGGTAGTCTGGCTTTGTAAATTTTACGAGCTTTTTTACGAAAAAATTTTGTTAATTTTAATTTTGTAGAAAATAAATCATTTTTTTCAGCTTGTGTCGAGGTCTGAACATGTGCTGTCCTATTCTACTTATTTGTTCAGGACCCGTTTCGATCCTATTTATGGAACTACGGGGCTTACAGATTTCATTTGTCCGACAATAAGTCTCTTCGGTTCGCTGTCTGACCATAAGTCTGCTCGTTCTACTTATCTGACTCTTAATCCATTAATACTTTGTAGACTGTATTACATAAAAATCGAAACCCCAGTTAACCGTTCATAAAAGACTTCTTCTCGAGTACTACAAAACGACTTCTCGACTACTTTACGCTTTCCATTTCTGGAACAATATTACAACTCTGCAAGAATTGGCGTGGGTTGTACTGTTTAAAACGCTAGAATTTATTTTATGATAATAAATATACAAAACTACGTATCATATCGAATAAATAAAAATCTAATGCAACGAACATAGTGGCAAATATTGGACAAATTAGACAACATAGTGATGTTCACTTTGATCTAACACTACTCTATTTTAATACCGATAAAATAAAAAAGGATTACTGCGAACATTGATCGTGTTATTACAATACGATCAATTACTCTAACAAAACCTACAGCTGATACTAATACGAGGGTTGCCTTTAATATTTCGGGATTAGAGAACAAAAACAAATATTAATCATCGAAAATCACTTTATTGTTTTTCAAAATATTCCCCATGAAGATCTATACACTTTTGCATGCGTTTGAACCAATTGTCAAAGCACTTTTGCCACTCTGATTGAGGTATCTCCAAAACATGCATTCTGAATGCAGCAACCGCTTCTTCAGGTGTCGAAAAACGTTGACCTCTCAGTTTGTTTTTTACGTACGGGAGTAAAAAGAAGTCATTCGGTGCCAAGTCAGGACTATACGGCGGATGACTCATCAAATCGATGTTTTGGGTGCTCTAAAGTTTCATAAGGCCGGCCTCCGTCAATAGGTGTGGAACCCAAACTTCATATCGACTCGCATATCCCATCTTGATTAAATGATTATGTACCGTTGTCTTGGTGATATTAGTGGCATCCACTATATCACGCACGCTACATCGCGGATTATCAGTGAGCACAGTCTTAATAATGTCCGTATCCGTCGTTGCTGGGCGGCTGCTGCGGTTTTCATTTTTCATCTCGAAATTGTCAGCTCTAAATTTTTGAAACCAATTGCGGGCGGTCCTAATAGTCGTAGTACTACTCCCGTAAACGGTGCAAATCTCGTCTGCAGTGTCCTTTGCACTATTGCCTTTTTTAAAGCAATGAAGCATAAGATGTCACAAATGCTTCTTTTGGCTCTCCATATTGAACGGTGCAGAAGAATTTTTAAAACCCAATGAAACGTACCCAATGACGCCACCAATGAAACGTACTGTGAAAGAGCTCTGGGACGACTGAAACCGTTGCCACAAACGGCTAAGAGATAAGCCTGCATGTTTATATAAATACAGCCACTTAGAATCACTCATAGCGTAGCACGGAAGAAACCTATGGGACAACCTAATAGAAACAAATATCGACGACATAACCTAAACCTCGAAATATTTCGATTTGCAGTGGCTGTTTCGTCTTTCAGTATTGAGGAAAGGAATAGGGACACGCATGGGGACACAAAGGAGCACCGTGGGTCATGATAAAAAGTTTAACCCTTTGCACTCGAAGCCATTTTAACTGTAATTCTAAAGTAACATTTCCTACATGTAGCATTTCCATTTTATAAGGTAAAGAGGTTATGTTCAATTGAAATTGAATCTTGTAACTCATACAAAAACAGTTACACTTTTAATAATTTTCTTAAATGTAAGTTTTTATAATAGAAATATTATTTTGGTACGTGATAACAATTTCAGTGGTGCCTCAGAGTCACCACTCGAGTGCAAAGGGTTAAAATAATCTCCGTAGAGTTGTCGGTACGGTCCACAATTAGTTGTTTTAATCTGTTACCGGGTCAGCAAGGACGTGATGCATTCCCTTATATTAGAATCCGTAAATCTCCATTTCCATTCGGCCGATGCGATTCCCGCGGCTGTATTAATTTCATTAATGTCCCGTGTTTTCCGATGATCCTTCGATCGAGCCCTTTCAGATCCCGTCCTCTTTGAGCAGATCCCGTTTGATGGCCGCGCGCATCCCGTGCCCGACGTTCAATCTTCATTAGGACCGTTTCGCTACGTTATTCGACGTGACTGATGTTGATGATTTGAATTTGTCTGCCCACGCTTATGAAATTCTCTCGATCTACTGATTACGGTTCGATTTTCTACCGATCTTACGACACGGCGATCAGTATTGTCCGAGATCGGGCCAAAGTTTTTAGTTCTTCTTGTCAAAATTGTTACTGCATTCCCTGTACTGTTCTTTCATAGAACGCGCAATAAATTACTACGGAAACCATCTAATTAGGTCCTGCGCAACATGCATTTATTTCTGTATTTGTTACATTCGATGGTAGTACAGTTTTTGTATCAGGAATCTTTTATATTCGTTCTTTTTGTATGCGAGCGAGAAATGAATTCTAAAAGAATTTTATGGATAATTAACTGTCTTAATTTCTAGCATTCGTTCAAGTAGCTTATATTTATTTCATAATCTATTTTCTGTCCATTCACTTCGGTGTCATCTTCTTGTCTTGCAGAGTACTTCGTTCCGCGCCGTGTCTATGTCATGAAATTCTTAATTATAAATTAAAATTAATTGTATATTTTAGAATAGCGTGTTTTCACTTATCTCTCAGTCTCTGCCTATCATCGTTTATGACAATAAATTACCAATCGTAGGGACACGTTCGAAATAACCATGTGCCAATTGAAGCCAGGTACACGACATGGTAATCCGAACAAAGACATCTCAATACTCGCGTTACGAAGAAAATGGGATATGACAGACAGTAAACAGAAAATGTTTGAAATTACAACAATAGTGCATCGACTCGACCGTACGAAACATGGAAGCAGATACTCGGGCCGAAGCGTGCCACCTATTTACCCTTAACGACTTTGTAAAACGCGGAAAACATAAAGCCTGCTATCTGCTCGCCAGGCACCGTTCTGTCAATAGCGATACGCGCGCGAACATTTATTTTCTTGCCCAGTGGCCAATAAAAGTCCGTATAAACGTCACGCGGCAAGCATACACGGTGATTCGCGTAAACTGCGGCCCGATCGGCGCTCGTCATGAATCAATAAACTCTAGCGAACCATTTTCGAGTAACTTATCAAATGCTCCAACGCAGAAAACGATCCGTACGATAACTGCCGCGTTGTCGGACAATTTTGCGAAACACAGGCGCACCGCCGGTAAACGTTCGTTGACAAAGTATAAATATCGAGTGTCACGGGGACCGAAGCGAAAGCAGCAAAAATTTACGCCGCCGAACGATGGCGCACTGTTTAGCCGATGGTAAATAGTGGCAACTGCAAACACCGTGGCGCAACGGTTTGTGGGTTGGGACGAATGGACCGGAAGTATATCGGTTATCCGATATGAAATAGAAAATCGAGCCCTCGAATTTTCCGTGTGGTTATCAAATTTTTTCTGGGTAACGCGTTGGGATCTTTTATTTCGCCGAAAGCTGTAGCAAATATTTGGAATAATATGGCTGGAAAAATTGTTCAGAAAAGTCGACGGTTAAAAAATGTGGCATAATATTCGGCTGGATAGAATGTTGCACCGTGGTATCTATCAACGGTGTAATGAACCGCGATGGAAATTTGTTTGTTTGCCTCCGGCAATTTGGACTGAAAACTAGACATCGTATTGTGCCCTCATTGATTAAACACAAACTGTCATGGCGCTGGTCATAAACAAATTTGTGTTTACGAGGGGGCTTGGATAGTTTGTGACAGTTCGCTGGAAACCATCGGTCCTTCAGCAATTGTTACCAGATGTGATCATAAACCTTAATTTCGTGTCCAAACACTGACCATTTGGGAACCGTAGGCTCGGATTTTTACTTTCTCAAAGCGACTCAAAGCGGTGTCGCCAGTAACAGCGACGAATTGTGACGTTATATGTGTAGACTGTATTAAAAGTAGGACCGGAATTTAGTGGCGAAAAAACTTATATATTTAGCCTCGTACTATATACACCTATCCTTTGAAGGTCTGAGGTCCTCGAAATCTAATCCAACTCTTTGTGGTCCGAGTTCCTCGAATGTTAATACAACTCTCTCTTCCTAAAAAATGTTCTGTGTCGAGGTAAACTGTTACCCCTCTCACGCATTTCTAATACTCGCTGATTGGTTTTCCATGATTTTAACAATAACCAACTAGCGAGTCTGTTTCGAGAAGGCACCCTTCCCCTGCGACTTAGCGCATTCTTTTGGGAAGTTGCTGTTATATGAAAGGTGGGGGCGACAACGATATTATAACAAAGATTTCTTTAACAAAGATTTTTAACGGGAAATTCCTCCAGGTGTAATTACAGCTGGTCACCGTTGTAAACTAACATGGGACTTACCCTTCGGAACTTTCCTTTTTTATGACACGTCTTGGCTATCGAGGCCGAGAGAAGCGAAATCCTAAAACTAGCAATAAAGTATGCGTTCTCTCGGCAGGAAAATTATTTTAAATCTAAATTGCCTGCCAGCTGTTAGCGAAAAATCCTAAACTCAAAAATAATTAATTTAAATTCGGAGATGAAATAAGATTCACGATAACATGCCCTGATAATATTGAAAAAAAAAAAAAAATATTGAAAATACAGTGGACTGTATTTTTACACTTCAATAGATTTGTCTATTATTCCCAGAAGTATAAGAAATACAAATCACTGTATAAATTAGTGTACAATCCAAGTAACTGCTCTAGGATCCGAACTCATTTTATATATGTTATTATTGAAAAGCAGAAATATAATGCAATTTCAAATATATACATAGTACATGTTCGAATAGGACTCGCATAGAACAATTATTTAGGATGCCAGAATAAATCGATATCCCTTTATACAATAATTTGTATGCACATATGATAGAAATGCGAAACAAGGAATGATTGAAAAAATCTATAAAATCATCAAATTACAGAGAACACGTGAGCACTACTATCAATTAATTATCTGCAAAGTTTTACTATCAGTTCCTTTCTCTGCAGTCTTTGAAGTGTTTCAACATTTTTCACGGTGCCAGCACAGGATTTTCCGAAGTATGGGTTTTTTGATGAAATAGAGTAGAGAGAACAGAACGGTGGAATACACGTTTGAACGATCGTTTGTATTTTCTTCGGCGTGGTTTAACAGAATTTTTTCGACAATGTGCTCGAGACCACAACACGTTCAAAAGAAGGGAGAAACGTGAATCGCGCGAAACTGCCTTTCGCGGCGCGTGCTCTTTGAACCTCGAGATTGCCGCTTTGTTCATCGCTGTTAAAGCTCGATTTCCATTGGCGCGGCATTCTCCCTCACTCTCGCCCCCTGCCCCTCTCACAACCTGTCTCTCTCACTCTCTCTAGCCACGACCCAGTTAACTACTGATTGCGAAAGTAGTACTAAACAGAAACTGCGATGCGACAGATACTATTCGAGCATCCTGCAACAAATTCTCTTCCCCTCGAAGTTCTCGAATCCTTCTTACGCGTTGCATTTCATTTAGTTGCCGGCGATGCAAGCACAAGATCCCTCTTCCTACTGCCGACTCTTGTTACAGAGATTACGAAGTGTTGATACATCGTCGACGAACATTAAACGTGTGCAGGGAACCCGGCTTTCCATGAAACTTTCGATGAACAATGTTCTGGAGAATTAATCAACACGTATTTTCTTGATCCTTAACCCTCCGACTACTGCAGCACGGGCTCCTATGCCGGAGTCATTTCTGACTCACACCGATACTTCACTAATTACATATGAATAGTTGCTCGAGAGCCTCGGTAATATGACTCCGCCAGTAACGGCCGTTCAAGCTCTTGGCTTTGACCAATATATTGTTAGGACATAGGAAAATAAGAAAAAATAACACTATGAATTGTTGAAAAGAAACAATGTTTTTATTATACATTTCATTTTTTACACATATTACATGCAATTGTCGCCCGTTTTCCTTGCTTCACGTGTAACGGTATCGTCGAAGCGAATATACCTTAGTATATCCGTAAATCTATCTCTAGACATTACAGCAGCATAAAATCTTCTTGAAGGTGCATCATCGTCTTTCCACAAATCGCTTTTGCATTCTCGCGATTCTCTGAATCTTCCAATTATCAATAATGGTCAGAAAAATGCATTCATTTCTATACGGTCCACTGGTTTCCATTTCTTGTTCGATGGTATACTCTCCCTCGCTTTTTTATTTCTCCATAATATGATATCATCGATTATATCGTCATTGATTAAAAAATGGAAGCACTCATCTTCTGTTTCTATATGTTGACTTTGTTCGGTAAGTGAACATTTGCATGGAAGATTCTGCAATGTTGTAGTGTCCATTGGTGCAATATGTTGCCAATTACAACCAGATACCGCTTCACTTTCTGCAGATTCTGGTGTGTCTTCTTCATCCGACTCAGAATTTTGTTCTTCCGGTTCAGGATCGCTGTTAGGTGCACACCACCATCAGATGATTGTTCACAATTGTAAAGATCCTCTTCTTCAATATAATTAATCTCGTAGGCACGACGCGTCATTATAGTGGCTTTCGCGGATGTTTTGTGCTTTACTCAATTGTATTATTATTTATTAAAGTAAACGATTAAAGTGAACGTGTATAAGTACATTACACTAAGAAAAGAATATATATATAACTAATATTATATATAACTATACTAAAAATATATATATATTAAGAAAAATGGTAATTTAATTACGAAAAATTTCATTTGCGCAAAATCCAGCCGTGCCTAAGAGGTTAATAAGAAATTGATTATTTTCTTGGTAGAGGTAGACATTTTACCAAGTAATAAACGAATATAATAATAACAAAGATAACAAAAATAATGGAAATAATGAATAATAAATTAGTAAATATATATAATAGAACTCTTGGCGCACGTCTTTCTCTCTCAGAGTGTTGTATACAATTATTCTGCATCAAAATCGGTGACGTTTCCTATTATGGTGGGACTATTGTCGGGAATATAATACGGCATTATGGTGGCGCCAGTGCAAACATTGGCGGTCTCTTTGCTAATAACACAGACAACTTCGGTACTGTATACGTTACAACGAGTCACGAATGACTCCGGCATAGGAGGCGGAGGGTTAAAGGTGGCTGTACACGTGTGGTGTGTCTGTAAGGTTTGCCTGTATAGTATATATACCTATGCAAATAATCTGAGCGTATATATGTACTGTTTTTTACGAAACTGCAGACGTGTATCGCTGTGTACAGGCGACATAGAAATAATCGAAGATTCTTTTTATTTGCGCTAGAGTGTAGAGCGTAGTGTATGTGTGTTTCTCATCTCCACAAATTTTAGTCTTCCTTTCATGATTCACTAAAAAATACTTCGTAACAAAAATTATAAATACAATATTCTCTTTACCATTTCTTAAGTCAGTCGCATTTAATCTAGTTCCTTGACAAAAACGCAATTAACCCGACGCGAATCAATCTGCCTCAAACAAAATGACGATAATTATGTATTACTTGAATAAATATTTATTAAAACTGCTTTTTCAAATTTGTTTTTTAACCCCTTGCACTATAATAATGAGTCAGACTCGTGATGCAGATTTCACGCAACATCTGCTAAATATGAATATTATTAATTTCTTCTACATCGAAATGAAAATAAATTCTTCTGTTATCAAAGTTTAGAAACAAAAGTACGTAAAGACAATAAAATAAACAAAAGTTGTCTAATCCTATTATTAAAACTATTAAGGACAAATAAGTGCTGATCAACGCAGCGTGAAAGCAGTCCTAGTGCAAGGGGTTAAGAAATTGATTGAGGTATATACGCTTAATACTTTACCACACATATCACGTTACATTTTTCTGCCTCACTGACGCTGGATTAATCTACAAATGCCTCTAACGATTTGAATTTTTCTATTGAACGCAACGAAGGAATACATTTAAAGTGTCCATATTCTCCAGATATTTCCTCTAATCGCAAGAAACTTCTCACAAAATAAGCGAACTGAAGACAACTTTCGAGACATAACAATATGACGGAAAACGTGTGCATGATTCTGTTGTCTTCGGCAGTGCAGCAGTCAACGGTGGAAAGGACCGTGACGCGATAAGTTTGTAAGCGTCGAGGGTAGTTTAGTTTCGTCCGAGCCGCAGAGCAGCTTGCAGTGTTTATTTCGTTGTCCGAAATGCACGACAAAAGCCCGCGATAAAATTGCGCTTGAAGGACACAGGCGACAGGTCTTACGTGTGAACCTTGCGAGCGTATCTGATAAAAGGACCGAGGGACATAAGGGCGGTCCTAAAATTTGCAAACAAAGAACTTGAGCCGCGCAGATCGTGTGAGAAAGCTTTGAAGGCGCTGCGAACAGCGGATCAACGTCGCCGAAAGGATGCAACAGCCTTTGGCCTCGGAATTTTCCGTTTGGACCTCACAAAAGAATATACGACGCCTGGAAATCGGCGGTTTCGCAACAAAGGAGGGGATTGATGAGGGGATTGACAAGGGGATTGACCGCCAATTAAGTTACCAGTCTATTCCAGCCAGTTCTCTAGTCCCCATAACCTCGCGTCCGGTAAATCTGTTAGGCGTCCTGTTAGGCGCCGCGATCGACAAGTAGCGGGGTGATTGCCCGACGACGTGGACTCTCGTAATTCCGCCGATACGTTCTCGTCCGCGCGCAATTTAAATCCTCCCGTAGCAGCCGCGCACGGGAAACTTTACGAGGGGATAAAGGTACGTGACGCGAAACCGGAATCGGCCACGAAAGCTTCGCGCTGTTTTCAGCCCGACCCTGCCTAGCGTCGCGCTGCCCCGAGCCTCCCCCGCGATAATTCGCGTCGTTTTATCGGCTCGGTCGCCGCGAGAACGATAGCCTAGAGCGTGTCTTATTTTAGCCGGACGTGTTCGAAAGGGGTCGAAGAACATTTTCTCGGACCCTCGCCTAGGAAACTGGATCTTTCCTGCCATCTTTGCAGCCGTTTCCTACCCCGTAGCCTGCGGTTTTTACTCCCGGACCTGGCGATGAATAACTGTGCCAGTTCCTCGGTTCCTTCGAAACCTTCGGTGGCTGGTTTTAAAGCTCGGTATAGGTTTCTTCGGGTGATATACACTCGGCGGGTGTGTTCCAGCACGGAGTCAGAAGCGTTCCACCTAAACTCTAATTTTAAAGTCGACGGAATCGAGTTTCACACGTCCACGGCAATGATATCCGCGATTGACGGAATTATGTGTTCAAGCTCCAGGGTTTATTTCCAGGCTGGCGGATTGGGTATGTGAAAGCTTGCGATCAGCAACATGCATGACAATCGATAGAACAATTATCTAGGTTTACAAGATACAGGAAATACATAGATACTTATTTGGTCACTCAATTGTTTTCATCAATTGAAAATAGCGGTCAAATCCGCAGTCGAGTAGTTATTATAATTCTTGACTTCTCAACATTCTGCTTTTTAAAAAATAAATTACTTAATTCAGTAGAAACTCTTGAAACTTAAGTAATTAACCCTGAGATAATAGGTTGTGGAGTCACTATGACTATTGAAGCAGATATTCCTCGTTCAAGAACAAAGAAGTTTGTCTAGATTATAAGTCGATGAAGACAATCCTGATGATGTCGCAGCTCTAAATGATTTTCCTGCTGAAATTTTTCCATGAGCGAGGTATTCTAGAGATCTGGGCCCTGCTAGAGTATGCGGAGCTATTAAAGCAAATTATTCGGATTACCAGGCGCGCGTCTAGCTACAAAGAGAATTAATTCGCACAAGACAGATCGTAATCCGGACCTGGCAGCCCGAGAAAACGGCGGACGTATTGCGGACTCGGCCGCAAAGCCGTATGTACTGCGCGGAGATGACAAGTTGGTTGGCAGACTGGTACGGGGACCAGGGAGGTCACTGCTAGCTCACCTAAACCCAACTTTAGAGCTGTCGGACTCCTGATCGCACTCTTTGTCACGTTAACTGATCTGTTGATGCGACTGTCTCTATTAATTACTGAAATGTCTGCGGATGTGCTGGAACTATTAATATTGGTACGGTTGGACATCATTTCAAGTGGAATTATCTTGAGAGGAGTGTAGACGGTTGCTTCATTCTAAACATGGTTTTCAGGAAAGATGTAATGGCAATCGGATAAAGCTTTGGTACTCTCCGGCAACCTTTTTGGAGGTTATTTTTTTAATAGGACTATAGTTACGTAAACCAGAGTTTAGAAAAATATTTATTTGTAGAATAAAGGATAATTTAAATATAAATAGATTATGAGATAGGAAAATAAAAAGTGTTAAATAGTTTTCAATCACTATTTAGAACCTAGAACTTTTGATTGGATTTTTAATAATATGTTCTGGTTCTCTCTATTTCGATCTTATACGAATACTTCAATATGATGTTGATTAGGATTGGCACTTTAGTCCCTGTTTCCTTCCAAAATCTAAGTCCCTTACTTAAAATTATACAAGTATCATTTTCATAAAAAGAGGTTCTAACCTGGTTCTAAGGTTCTATTTTGTGCTTCTTAAATGCTATGACATGCAAACGGCTTGTAAAGTCCATTAGCATTGAAGTCTATTTGTTGGTACTACCACTTTCTGAAGTCTAACAACATCGCTTCTACTATGATTATATTAGGCCAATTTCAATAAGAATTAGAAGAATCTAATTCGTTAGAAAACGCTGTTGATATTTTATAGACATGAACAGTTCAATCCAAATATAGTTTGATTTCGGAAAACTGAAAGCTGAATGTAGCCAATGAGATACCGTCACATTTAAGTCTATTAACCCTCTTCACCGACCAGCGCCTAATAGCCTTGCCTCGACAAAGATCATAAAACGTTCAATTCAATAACACGGGGATCTTAGCACTATTGATACTTCACAGAGCCTGGAAACTAAATCAGTCCCAAAACTTCGAAATTAATATAACCACTGAAGTACTGAATTGCAATGCGAACACTAGGTTATCAACGCGTGGATGTTTCTTCACCCTTCCGGGGTTGTAAAGGCCGGATTGAACCGTTGGAGGACGCGCGATGCCGGTGTCGCCGATATATTACCCGCCAAATTAATATTGGGTAACGGATTCGAATGGTAGAGCAGTGATTGCGCCTACGATGTTGTTTGTTAACGATTCAGCTCGATGTTGGAGACTGAATGACTCAACTTGTGATGTCTCGACTGGGAGACTGTGACGTTGGATGTTTCCTCGACTGCTGGAGGTTGAAACGACTGAATGTTTCCTCGACTGTTGGAGGTTGAAACTGTATCTCGACTGCTTGTGATTGTGTGATGTCGACTGGTTGTCGACTGTATGACGAGTTCCTTGTTGTGGACCGTTTGACTAATGTGTGCCGACTGATGGAAGACGAATCGTTCGAGACGATCGTCGTTAACCCTTTCTCTACGAGTGTCGCCTATAGGCGACATCCGCGCGACGACTTGTGTGTACGAGTGTCGCCTATAGACGACGTCAGTTTGATACCACTT
>NC_135778.1:21435355-21445922 GCF_028453695.1 Augochlora pura | reverse complement strand
AAGAATGGTGCAACGATTATTTTAGATCCAAACTTTGCAGCCCGGCGACAAAAACCGAAATTCACAATAATCTCTTTCCTTCGCCGATCACTTCTCCCATCTCACAAACTCAGCATCCAGATCTCTGGGATTCCTAATTAGACACTCTACAGATTTCAAAAATCTGACTACCCTAAAAATTCTTTACTCATCGCTAATTCTCCCCCATCTTCAATATGGTTCGCAAATATGGAATCCCCACCAACAGTGTTATATCGATAAGTTGGAAGCAATTCAGCACAAATTCTGAAGATTCGCAACATTTAAAATTGGAATCTCCATACCTTATTATTCACACCATTATGAACCTATCCTTAATACCATGAAGACGAGTAGACTCAAACAAAGGAGAATATTGGCAGACATTCTTTTCATTTTAAAAATTATTAACGAAATAATCGATTGTCTATCCATTCTAGAACTAATAAAACTAAAGGTTCCTGCTAAAGCAATACGGTCAAAAGAATTATTTCACGTAGATTACTTTAAAACCAGTTTGGGATCCCAGAATTGTATAACCAGAGCAGTAAGAACAGCAAATAAACTCAATACAAAAATCGATTTCTTTGGCAATTCATTGAACCAATTTACAAATGCAGCAACTCTAGCCATTAAAACACACCCTCTGTAATTACTTCATGACACATTCTTATATTATAATTTTTAATTTATATTATTTAAATGTATTCCGGACTATGTATATATACAACCTCTGTGTAACACAAAATGGTCTTACTAGCCCGTTATTAACGAATAATAATAATAATAATAATAATAATAATAATAATAATAATCTGTAGACTTTTCTAATCAGACTAATGCCCGACTGCGTCTGTGGAAAGTCCAGCAGTCCAGGTTGTTTGTACACGATCGATGTCAGGTGTCTCGCAACGATCCTCCTCCAATTAAGAACCGGCCGAAGAGAAACAGGTCCTCGAGACCTCGTCGTAGATAAAGAGATCGTCGCGGTCCTCGAGGATCGAGAGATCCTCCTAAAGCGAACGGTCGTCTTCGGCTTTACTTATCGTTAGAGTCGCCCGGACGATCAAAGAACCGCATCTTTCATGCCTCGTCCACTCCATCGGCCACCCCTGTGTATTACTTCCGTTCGCCTCTTTCAAAAGCCGAACCAACTGCGATAGAATACGAATTGCTTCCGATTCCGTCGCGAAATGTCCTCCCAGAGACCAACGGTCGCTTTGAGCCGAACCGAGAGACATTGATTTGTCATCGCGACTATTTCATTTTTACCATGGCTATTCCTTTTCTGTTGCGGGCTTTGTCATGGCTCTAGATATTCAGATGGCTGATGGAATAGTAGTTCCTTTTTTGAGTTTCCGAAGAACTGTGATTGATATAGAAATCGTAATATTTTGAGGATCTGCTTGGCTTTATAAAGCTTTATTTTTGTAGGTGATGTTATAGAATTGAGAATTGGAAGATGGAGATTGTATCATATTAAGTATTCAGTTTATGAGTACAACACAATTTATTATTCAATCTTCGAGTTTGTATCAATGTGACTATTTTGGAGAAATTCTCTGGTCAGTGATTTCTTTCAATTGGAAATGAGAACATGCAGGTTGCGTTATATGGGAACCTGCGTGTCGAGAATATTTGGTACTGTCGTAGATTTTTGTACTCTACAATATAATAGAGATTGTCTATAAGATTAAGTACTTTGAGATTACCGTCGGAATTTCGTAATAGAATTTATTGTCCGCAATGCATTTGTGAATGGCGGCGCCATTTACTGAGCTCCGCCGCGAACTCGGTTCTATATTCTTGATCCCTAACTACTTAAGTGTAAATTTGTTCATACTTCTTAAGAAGAAGATCAAGTAATATCGCTTTTACGCGAAACTTTCTTTAAAATTTGATTTCTTCGAAGAACTAACCCGGCAACTTTCGAAACGGAAGTTGAACAGTTGTGATCACAGCTCGGTAATTGATCGTAGGATTTAATATTCAGAAAATATCTGGGAACGTTCATTTGGAATCATTGATTTTCTGTGGAGGGGGTTGCAACCGTGGTTCAGCAATTAATCTCAGGATATCAAATCCAGACTTTATCGAAGAATATTCGTTAGAAATTTTTTGGAAACTATCGAACTTACGCGAACATTCAAATCGATTTTACAAATGCACACTTTTAGAGCGGAAACATAGTTCCCAGTGGAACGTCGGCTGGAGGATCAAGCTGATGCATGATGATTAATTATACCACGAAGACGTATGATGTTATCGTGGCTCCTAGAAGAATGTCGAAGGAGAAGACACCTGCACGTTCCCATCAACTGGATTTACCTAGGCACAATGCTCCCTATTTGCAGAATTTAGAAGAGCTTCAGCTCACATTTAAGACACGCACCATTCCAAATTTCGTTCCAGCTATAGCATATTAATAAAATAATGTTCTTCACTTTTGTTTGGAAAGAATACTGTAGGAAAAAGAAACAAAATTCGTTTATACAAAGTGACTGGTTGAAGAGAATACTGAATTTCATCGTAAAGAATAATTTTAGTCCGATTTTGGAATGTGCTCGCGAAGTCGTTTATCAATGCTATTCAATCGAAATTAAAGATTGAAAAGTTCTTTTTCAGAAATGTCGATTATTATTTCGAAAGAAGACTCGACATCGCATCAAAAAATTGGAAAATCAAACTTGAAAACTTCTATTGCTTGAGCGTAATATTCGAAGTAATATACTTGATTTGTATGGTTAATATTTATAATACAATAAATATAGTATAATATAATATAACAATATAACATAATAATATAATAAGTATTAAATAAATATTATTTAGAAAGTTATTATTTGAAGTTGTTACGAGCCGAGGGCCAGTTGCACACGTGGTCGGAGGTAAATGAGTTTTGGATTGATTCTAATTTTACCTCGTAAGTTCAAAATAAATATTAATCGATACACCTCGAGCGGCAAAGGTGTATCTTTGTGGGATCGTTACCAATAACTGACTCGAACTGGAAAATGGAATGAAATAACTTGTTCACTGAATTGCAAGTAAAACTAATATAATTTAACAACTTTAGTCTATTACAAGTGTGCAAGTGTAGTGTACGATTCACGATAGTCCTAAGACACGCTCCTTGGTTTACGCACCAAGTCGGCGTGGGTTAACTATTGCTCGAAGGCAAACTCGGCTCGATCTTGCTACGTCTCGCACCACGATTTGACTTGAAAACTGCCCGTCTCGTTTCGCGATTTGATTTGAAACTTCCCAATGAGGAGAAAAATCTTGGCCCTTTTATATGCGGCTGAACTAGGAAATTTGGTAATGAGGACTGGATCATACCGCGGATGATACAGTGAATCGGGGACGCGTGACCCTTCTTGAACTCGCGCCTATACGTTTGATTAAATATTCTAATGTTGGACGAAAGGACCGTGTTCACCGCCGACGTTATCTAGCGTATGCCCTCAAGAAGGAAAGGAAAACGTCGGGAGAAAATCTCCGTACGTAACAAAGTTTAGATAATTATTGTTTTGAGGTCATGTCGAAAAATTAAAAATCTGAATTGAAAACTCAGAAAAATAACCTGATTCCCAAGGGTATCTTTTAAACAGGTTTTTGAATATATTTCCGTGAGAATTTTCGGACATTGTAGAGCTAAAATAAAAACTGAAGGAGTGCTCTCCAACACAAGCTAAATTTGATACCAAGAGAAAACGTGATACCTTGTCCAAAAATTGCGAAATCCGATACGAAAAGTTGAAAAACCCGATTCTACAACTCGGAATGTAAAAAAGATTTCCCTATAATTCTCTCCTAACCTCAGTATAAAATGTGTTCAGGAGTTCCCTACGGGTATCAAAAGACTCAGCACAAAGTCACCACGGCTGAACGAGCCTGTACACTCCCGTATCGTGTTCGACTGTGACGTAGCGCCGCTATAAAGGGGAATTTTACGAGAACAGCGTATGCTGTAGGTGGAAGTCGTTACCCGCGGGTTACATTATCGCGGCCCGCGGTTTCTGGATACTCTCCCGGGCCGCGTTAATTCGGATTTATTCGGCCCCTTCCGAGACCCAACGGCCCGGGGGTTAACCCGCTTTACATTCCCTTCCTGTAATTCGACGCGTCGAATCATTCGCGGCGCTCGTAAATCCACGGATCACGGCCAGTTGTATTTTTGTCGGGCACCGGATCATCGTCCCAGGCTTGATCTTCCTTGTCCCCCGAACCCTTTGCCCCGTGCCCTTCTGGCTCGGCTCCTTGAAGCCTGCGCCACTCTTCTTTTACAGCCTCGTGGATTACCGTTTGTTTTACTGCCGCCGCTGAAAATGTCCCCGCCGACGACGAGATTCTTGGATTCGGGAGAATCGATGAACTTGTTCGTCGACCTCGCGTTTGTCCTTCACCGATCGATTTCCAGACCCTGCGAATTTAACCTTCGGGATGCTATCGGATCTTGAAAAATGCATGTGTTCTCGACGAATTTTTCCATACCCATAGTGCTTTGCGAGATTTTCGATACTCATATGAGCCGTTCAGTGCACACATCGACTAACTCAATAAAACAAAAAGTCGAGAAACGCGATGAAATGATGTACATTGATTTTTAAAATTCCTGTTATAACATAGATTCACATATATAATGTAGAATGAATAAATACAGATATAGCTTTCATTTAACGTATAATTTAATGTATAAAATTAATATTATTTAATGTATAAAATTAACAAGAAAGAATAGCCAAAAAAAAAAAAAAATTTTGCCGTTTAATGGTGTTAATCTTTATTATTCAGGAAAGTTATTATAAATATAAAAAGTTATGACTATACCAAGTGCTTTGACACTTAATTTTAAGATTTTTCAAAAAGTGGAGTTAATCGATGTGTGCACTGGGCGGCTCATATATTGAATTCGCTACTGTTTTGTGGTGTCGTATCGCTCGCCTCGATTGGCGACTTGGATTTATGACCGTTTAACGAAAGAAAGGTTGTAAGTCTAACTCCGGAGAATCCGTTTATTTAGACTTTGTACAGAAGTGGTCTTAGCTACAAAAGGACTTGGCTGCAGTTGTAGCTAATCTCGATATAATAACGTCGCGATTTGTAATAGATTACTGATTCCTTGAACTTGCTACCGCGGTGCAAGAACGATTCTAAATTTGCTGTCTGTGATGTAAAAACGATTCTAATATTCCGTCGTCGCACTAGCTTCTACGAAAGCTCGGTCGCAGGAGGAATTTGGTAGAGATGGAAAAATGTCTAAAGTAGGGAATAGGAAGAAACTCTGTGGTAGGGGGTGGTTTAGCAACGTTTGACAGGGATTTCCTCCAGGTCTGATTGTACCGTAAAAATCGCGGAACGGTTGCGAGCTTGCCTTGGGCCTTCAGACCTCTGTCCGCGGAGCCCTTTGGAAATCCCCGAGGTTTATGATGCCAGCGTTCGCTATTGAGGCCGAAAACAAGAGATTGTAAACCGTTAAAACATGCTTCGTACGAAATATTAAAATTACTTGATGCTTCGGTTCCTCAAAAATAGCTTTTTACCATTACTAGCATCATAAACTGTAAATTGGCCATCCTTGTTTGAAGATCGTCCTTGGGGCCCTATACACAGGACGGAACATGTTTAATCAAACACTTTGCCATCTTTCTTTTCCGTTTCGTACTTTGTCTTTTGTAGTAGTGGTCTGTATCATGGTTAGAAACATTATTATGTTTCTATTCTATCTATTTCTATGTGAAAGATTTATAAAATTTTGAATATATGTTTGCATTAGTGCCAATTCTACATCTTGGGATTAGTGAAGACGATTCATATTTTGCATAAAATCCGTAGCTTAATCGTTGCTTGTAAGTGTTTAAATATCTTGCTAAATTGTTACCATTTTTATTGGTGGTCATGCTCTTCGCTCGCAGGAAGCTATGCTCTTTACACGGATATCTAGACTGTAAATCTTAATACAAAGATGCATCGTATATGTCTACAGCGATTATGATAGAAATATATTTCTTCCTCTAACAATAAGAGAAAAATAACGTGACAGTGTTGGTTAAGTTTTCTAATGATCTTACATTTTAGTCGTAAATGTATAAAACCGTGATTAAAGAGCAAACGAATGAAACCGGCAATTTCTTTCACTCAACTTGAGAAATTCTTTTTAAAATAATCTTGTGAGAAGCAGAAATCGATTAAAAGTTTCCTTCGCCCCCCCCCCCCCCCCCCCCCGACAATCTCAAAAAATTAAGAATTGTACACCGACATTCTCAAATTCCTTAAATCTCCCTAGAGTTCCTTTTTCTTCTACTATTTTTCGTCGTAAATGCATCAAATCCGCAATCTAGTCGACGTTCTCCCCTCTTCGAATTCGTTAACAAAATACGCAAGTTTCAATCCCCCAATTGTTCGTCCACTTCCACGAAAAAGCCTAGCTACGATTTCAACTGCTGTATAAAATGCTGCAAAGACGCAGATCCGATCGATCGGCGACTGAGAGCGACCCAAACAGAGGGTGGTGGGCTGGCTCGTCCTTCTTGTCCCGTCCCGTTACAGCACAATGAACCGTCGAACTTGATGTACGTTCGCAAGAAATTAGAATATATTGGGCGATTCCATTGGAAACCACGTCGGCCAATGTTACGAGCCAGGCTGGAGCCAGCCCGGCGGATGGTCGTACGATTATTTGGCAGTTCTTAAAGGATCAATTCGCCTATTGCAGGAGCGCCGATGGCTTACGCGCGACCAATCGCATGATGCCGGGCAAACAAAAGCGCCGATCGATCGGTCGAGACCGATGAAAAGCTCCGGCGAGTGCTGAGGCCGATCCGAAAGTCGAGTGGTCTCGAGTGGACGGATCGAGGATCGACGATGTTCTTCCCTGACGGATCGTCGATACGACGAGTGCTCAAGTCGACTGGAAGTATCAGCTGGAATCGACTGGAATCGGCTAGAATCGGCTGGAATCGGTGTCGACTCGTCGCGAATAAATGCGTCCCCGAATTATTTTCTATGATTGTCGACTGCGATTTTTCGTGTTTAAAGTGCTCTTTACATCGATGATTCCTTTTTTCGATTATATCATAGGATTATTGTATCGACATCGGACAATTTTGCGTTGCATGTGGTACGAGCCGAGGGCCACGTGGCCAGTGGTTTGTTGCGATTTTAATGTTTTCGTCAGGAATTGTATGTACTAGCCCATGTCTATCTTATCACTATGGCGTCACTAATAAGATAAATGTTTCGTAAACTATACTCCCAAACAAAAAGATAGCGTGTGCCATCTTTAATTCCGCATTGTGTAGTTAAGATGGCTCGAAAATTCTGAATGATATGTAAACCCTACGTCATACGAATCTGGAACCATAACATGCCTTTACGTGACTATAGCGAACTCTGTGTAAAACTCTTCACGTCTTTCTTCAGTATTATGTCAGTTCTTGAGCAGTTAACGTGCTTTGACTCATTAAATTTTTTTTACGCAATGGGGCGTGGAAAAAAATTAACTGAAGGTGAAATTGTAACAATTCTTACTTTGAGAAAAAGAAAAGTTACCATTACGGAAATTGCGAAGGAAATTAAAAGGAGTAGAAAAGTAATATACAATGTACTGAAAAACGTTGATGGTTACGGTAAAAAGTAGAGTAGTGGTAGACCAACTGAACTATCCAACCGTGATAGACGAGGAATTCTGCGTGCTGCGAGTAATTCTTGTGCAACAGCAAAAGAAATTGCTCGCAAAGCGGGTGTGAATACGAATATCGAAAACGTTCGTCGTGTACTCCGAACATCTAACAATATAACTAGAAGAAAAAATAAAAGAAAGCCACGCCTACAGCCTAGACACATGCAGGAACGTTTATTATTCGCAAAAGAACACATACATTGGATGAGGTCCTGGAAAAAAATTATCTCTACTGATGAGAAAAAATTTCATTTAGATGGTCCTGGTGGACACTTATATTATTACCATAATATACGGAAAGAAGCAATAAAATCAATCAGACCACAAGCAGGAGGTGGAAGCGTAATGATAAGGGCAGGGATTGGCTACAATGGGAAAACCGATATTCAATTCATTCAGGGCCGAATGAACAGTATAAAATATTTCGAACTAATTAAAAATCAAATTAATACGTATGCAGAACACATTGCTAGGAAACAATTTATATTTCAGCAGGATAATGCTGCTGTACATCCAACAAAAATTGTTTAAGAGTATTTTACAAAAGAAAATACTCGTGTTTTAAAGTGGCCAGCATGCTCCCCTAACTTAAGTATAATTGAAAACTGCTGCGGAATGTTATCGCGAGCTGTCTATGCTGAAGGAAGGTAATTCGAAAACATTCACGATTTAAAAAAGTGTATCCAAAAAGAATGGAATAATTTACCACAAATTCAAATCCATAAGTTATACAAATCTTTACCAAACAGGATGATTGAAGTCATCGAAAATAAGGGCGGTGCCACTCATTATTAGTTTGTTATAATTAAAGTATTTTATTCATAATTAAAATAAAGTATAGCATCACAAATCCTTAGTTTGTTATCATTTTGTGTCTACCCATCCATATATTTATATTTTTTTACGCAGAGTTTGCTGAAGTCACGTGAAGGCATGTTATGGTTTCATATTCGAATGACGTAGGGTTTACATATCATTCAGAATTTTCGAGACATTGTGGGTAGATAGGTTGATTAATCGTACGCGAGTGAGGCTTACTGTTTTTTACTAAGATATATATATACAAAATGTACAATGGCTCTCCGTTGGCTTACTGACTCGGAGAGTGTGCTTTAGCGACGTTTATCTCAAGACGCGTCGTAACTAAGTGAATTTCTTAAAAACTATAACTTCGCGCTTGCCCTGGTAAAATTCCGAAACAACCCTGATTGGCTAACCCGCGCGCTGGGTATTTTCCAATCAGTGCCGTTCGTTTTTCCGTATCACCGCCTACTCCTTACGCCCGTGGCGTGCTTGTTTTCGGAACGGCGAGGTGACCGGAGGGGATGCGTTTTACCGTGCGAACGTGGGACTTTTCTTCAGGCCACCCGTGCCGGGCCCACGTGCACGAAAGTCGATGCGCGTCCGGCCTAAGTGCCCTTCAGATAATCCCCTAATTTACGACGGTCTCTGTTTGCTATTGAGGACATTCGGAAAAGACTCTAATAAACATGCGTTGCAAAGATCTGGAAAATGTCGACTCAAAAATAGCTTCGTCGAACGAGAGTCGTAAATTACGTTCGTTGTTTGCACGTAGAAGAGACTTTCTCTTGTGCGCACGACTGGGCGCTACAACATCTTAACTGCACAATGCGGAATGAAAGATAGTACACGCGTGCTATCTTTTTGTTTGGGGAGTGTAGTCGATGTTTATTATATCAAGGATTGTCGCCAGAAGAATTGACATGGACTAGCCGATGCTTATTTCATCACGGAGCGCCACTAGTAGGATAAATGTTTCGTAAACTGGACGATGCTTGTTTCATCATAACGACGTCACTGGGAGTTGAAGGGTAGAGATGTAAGTTTGGTTGCATCGTAACTTTTACAAAGAAGAAATGAAGATACAGCACCAGCGGCGAAGGTATATCAAACACTTTGCCAAGAAATGAAGTAATGAAAATTGACAACTTAATAGACTCATAAAAAGTAAAATTGTATGTGTATCAGTATAAACGTGGATTTTAATCGCGTTCACAGTTTGTCGCACTGAGTCTAGTTTTCTGGTTGCATTTAGGCCCTTTATATACCCGAAATTTGCTTGAGAAATGACAGTGGAAGTTGTCCGTATGTTCTTAGGTTGCGGAAAATTCAACGTCATACCCTTTTAAAAATACTATGAATCATATGTATATAGAACGAATCCAGGAAGGGTTCCAGGAAGGAGCCAAAAAATGCGTCCGGATAATTCTCCGTACGTGACATATGACTATGGCATTGCTATAACTTCTCTACTGCTATGCATCTTCTTACCTGCAACATTTTTATTCGATGTCAAGGATAATAAAATATGTGGCAAGCAGAACCGGTTGCGGTTTATAGACTTTCATTAGTAAATTGAATGTAGTTGACAATGCTTAGGATCATTTTCAATAACATATAAAAATAGTCTTATGAAACAATTGTTTTAAACGTATTTCTAAAAGTACCTTTTCCCAATACATCAGTTTTTCTATATCTGTCAATGGAACAGCAATCGAATCAAATTAATCTGCATAAATTAAGCGAGCATTTAATTGGCAATCTAAGAAAGATACTTTGGGTCAGCATAGACCCTGACATTCAAAAGTTAATCCATAGTTCTATTAATTATATCTAAGAAGATTTATCTAGTTAAAGATCCATTTGTAGACGCTAATACTGTGAAACATTACGAAAATCTAAACTTAATAACAATTGTTATTATTCGTCCTAAATAACGTTCTATAATTCGCCACGACGTCCTGTTAGTTGTGAAATTTTTAGCAGTCATAAGAGACCAGCATCGCGAATCGAAATTCATAAAAGTTCCAGGTGCTCGAAGGTTCTCGAGAGTCGACGATATTCCGG